>NW_019386231.1:0-60031 GCF_000671375.1 Centruroides sculpturatus | reverse complement strand
TGGAAGCGCCGCTTCCCTCGTATTCTCAAAAAAATAAATACATATTAATTTTAATTATATGAAAATAATCGCACAATATTTTATTATAACCGCATTATGTATCTTATTACAAATTTCTATACTACACGTGAAAAAAAGATAAGATTGCTATTGTATATTCGAATATTAGTGGCGGAGTGGAAGCGCTGTATTGTCAGCATCAAAAAAGCCAGATTCACGCATGCGCTTTACAGAGCACCAACCTCCGGGGCCGTATTCTGGTCACTTATCTCTCATCTCTTCTTTCACCGACGAATGACGTCAAAGCGAGAGACGAAATTCGTCTCTTATACACAGTGGCGATTCTGGTCATTCGTAACGATCTCGTCTTTGTTGTTGACGTCACGATTCTATTCGGTTGATTATACATGTTCGGGTTATCTGCGCGCGCAACACGGTATAGAATTTTAAGCAATGAAATTGTAAAATTTTCGAAAGTGCGGAGTATGTAATCATAGATCACGTGGCAAGGAAAGCACGTGTTCAAATAATGCATGTAATTTTTCGACGAAGTAATTATTTTTTTTAATGTTTTATAACGTTTTTAGATTGTAATGTCAATTTGTCTCTTTTAACAAATTAAAATTTTAATAACCTAAGTTAGAAAAGCGTGAGTTCTTAGATATTTTTCGAAATATTGCGATCTAATTTCTTCTTAACTATCTAAGTAAGATTAGCATCATATTCGACAGTTCAGTAATTGATGTAGGATAATTAAAAAAACAAAACAAAATTGGAATCAGTGACGTTTCCGAGTAGGTGCTGGAAAAAAATCAGGATTTTCTCTCTCGAAATATTCTTTCCCGAGATAGAGAACGTTCTCTAATACGATTGTACAGCGCGAGTAGCATCCAATCGTCCATATTGGATATAACGAATCGAGGCGAAAGACGAAAGAACGACCGAAAGACAACTATCCGCTCGTCTCTGATAAACGAGAGAATCGAAGAGAGAAAAAGTTGTCCAGAATCGCGTTATGAGAGACGCGATGATCTCTCGAGACGTAAACAAATGATCAGCCAATCAGCGATCGGCTTGTGAGAGACGACAGACGAGAGACGATGACCAGAATACGGCCCCCGGTTTAGCCGGTGGAATCCTAAGACCTCGGGTGGATGCTACACGTATAACGCATCCAATTCTAGCCAGGACCGGTTCTGGGCTGTTAGCCGCCCGCCCGCTAGATATTTGGCCGCCCTCGCCCGATTACGTGAATCGCGAGTAGATTTATAACTTAACCCAAACGATAAGAATTTACTGCTATGTTTTTATGATAGTTCTGTATAGTTGACATGAGTTTTAAAAAATCCATTAAAATATTTGATATTTTTATTCCGCTCTCCCATCTTATATTACTTACGGATTTCAATATTAAACCAGTGATATTACGATTTCGTATGTCATATCTTTAAGGGGATGTAGAAAAAAAACGTGTACAATTCTTGTATAATGTTAAAAAATTAACTGTTACTTTGGTAGCATCATTTACAACTAAATTTAATGAATGAGATGCACGAGGTACAGAAAAAGCTCTAGAATTTATTTTTCTTAAATTTACGATTTATGTATCCGTTGTCATAAAACTTTCCACTTTTTTCCCCGAGACTACAAATACAGTACTGTATTCAAGTACAAAGTAACCGGTTTCGACTTATTTCTACTTAAGAAGTAGTTAAATAATTAAGAAATTGGGGAATTAGGGACATAAATAAAACCCTGCTGAAAAAGATGGAATTTTACTTAAACCAAAGCTTAACCAGACCAATCTGTAGCTGAGTACAGTGGGGACTGATTTCTTGGTAATATTAGGCCCTATATTAGATAATAAAGACAGAAATTTTTCCAGTTCAATGAGAGTGACTGAAAAGTAAATTTTGGAAATTTATTATTATTAAGTTTAACATATTTAGATTTTTACAGCTATGGCGATAAACGTTTAAAATTTACAACAATCCTGTTGCGTCCTTTCAGATATACTAGTGATGCGACAAAAGTGGCATTTGACATTGATCGGTATCGGCACTCTCGGGATTTGGCAACTGCGTTTATGCATATACTGCAGGACTATCTCTGATTCCATCGATTAGCCGCTGGTAGGGAGCAATTTGACTAAGTGGATTGTTTTAAGATTTAAAAAGCAAAGAATATTTTATGTTATTTTAATGTATGTTTCTTTACAAAGCTATATTTAATTATAATTATCTTTAAAAGTATATTCATACAATTGAAGAATATTTTGTACCAGGTATATCCACCACACATTTTATTTCACCAAGTAAGTTTTTATAATTTTATTTTTTATTTTAGCCCTTATATCGTGGCTAGCGATTCGGAATGTAATTGTGATATTAAAACTTATGATACATTTAGCGAAGTCTATGGTTTTTACTGGCTTATCGAACAAACGAATACGAATGGACCCTAGACCATCATTGACGCGCAATTAACTGAATGCCCCTGGAAGTCGGCTTCTTACAGAAACACAGCTTCCCAATCATCAAATGCCACGGCACGCCACTGCCCAAAAACTATCTCTATCCTTGGTTTTCTATCACATCAGATATATCTTTTCCTGACATCACTGACCGCCGCATCAACGTCCTCAACAACCGCGCAAGAACCAACTCTTTGCTTACAAACCACTTTCTTGATACTCGCAACTTAATCTGCACCACTCAACCTGCAATACTCTTAATCTGCACCACTAACCAGAGCAAATACTGTCCAAACAAACAGTGCCGGCCCGAGGCAAGTTTTAGGATGGAGCGAGATCCTATTATGGCGGCCCCCTTGGATGCCCTTAATTTTTACTCTTTAATTTTCTTTATCACTGAGGCGCCCCCTAGGACTTAGCGCCTTGAGCGGCCGCTCTGTTCCCCCTATGGTAGGGCCGGCTCTGCAAACAAAGCAGACACAACCATACACCGCCTCAACAAGTGTTCGAAATTCGACAACATCAGGGGAAAAATCCTCTCCAATAAAAGTCTTACAAAAAATCATCTACTCAATATCAACGACGTTTCTTCTAGATCTTTCAAGTTCTTCAACTCGAGATCGCCATCTGTTTCTCCAACCAACTCCACTCGCATACCTGAAAAACAACTACACGGGGCGAAATAGCCAACGTAGCTAATGCCTAACTTCCCCGCCAGAGGGCGGCAAGCAAGCAAGCTTGAAATCGACACTTTTAAAAGTGTACATTTCAAATTTTACAGAGATTTACAATGTTCTAGAATTAAGTTTAAAATATAATTTGAAAATGGAATTTCTTTTGAAGCTCGGAAATAAAATAATTTAAAATGTAATTTTGAATGTTTCATTAAACATTTTAAGTAGAACTGTAGATCAGGGGTGGCCAACCTATGGCACATGTGCCCAAAGTGGCACGTTGAGAGAATCAATTACAGGTAACGTGTCATAAGATTACAGTTTATCGCCCATCTTTTTAAATAATTTTTTCGGTTTATCATGTGATTATCTTTTTTCAATCAGCTTCTTTACATTTATTCCAATTAAAGCACGTTCGTTTTATATTTTTAAAGATAATCATTATGATCACTATATGGCACGTGGACTCAAAACGGTTTGCCATCCCTGATTTAAAACAACTTATTTAATAATGATAAATTAAAAAATACTACTAACGAATTTATTAAATACTTTTATTTAGTTGTCATGGATCAAAGCAGTTCAATAAAAATTAAAGAAATGGGAAGTAATTTGTAAGTAATTCAGTCTAAAATCTTTATTTTAAATTAATTTATATTGTTTTCTGATAAAAATAGGTCTTATGTATTGGCCTTATGTATTTTCAACTGTCTGCTACTGTTAACTATACATCTTTTAAACACTCCTTTTAGGTAATTATCATGACTTTGGTGATATGAGTTTATAGATTTGCTAATAATAAAATTTAATATCCAATTGAAGAATTCAATATTTGTTTTGATTTTTATTATTAATGGTCTGATTATAATAGGATATATGTGTGGTCAAATTGCAGAAATGAATAAGACTGTCAGAAAATCCTTAGAATTTTGTCTCTTGGATAAGTAAAAAAGTCAAAAGAAGCATGGGTATATTTGCTTCTGAATATTCACAATGTCACTTCCAGTTAGATCTGATGCAACCAAAAAGGGATGTTGCTTTCTTTGTGCACATGCTCCCTGAATGTTGAGAACGAAGGAATTTGTGACGAAGAAAATGTATGAAATTGCTATCGGGCCACTGATAGTGCCACTCCAATGTGCAAAATATAAAAACTTATATTATTCCCAAAATGATTCATTCTACAATTTTATTAAATTTATTTATGTTTTATATAATTTTTATAAATATTTTATTCAGTTATTATTGATCTTCAATATTTATGTGAATTAAATATATTTTATTATGAAATTACACTGATTTACTATATAACTTTGCATAACTTTTACAAAATATATTATTTTTCTTAAAACTATCTTTCTTATAACTTAATTTAAAATTTAATTTTCAGTGAAATTACTGAACAAAAAGATGATTATATTACAAATACTATTAAGTTACTAAGAAAATGGGCAGAAGTCAATGCAACAGAAGATACTTTAGTCAAAGAAAGAAAGGTAATTTATTACTTCTATTTAAATTAGTATTATTGGGTTGCAGTTTGAAAATTGCATTCCCACTGTTGTTCATTTATCTGTTTCTCCTTTGTTAATCTCAAGAACGGAATTAGATCAATAAAAATTGAAACCAAATATAGAAAGCTTGGAGGCTGGAACCTCAATTAACTATACACAAACTTCTGATCTGTACTGGAAGTCACATGATTTCAATTCAAAATTTTCTTGAAAACAGAGTTAGATGACCAGCATGACTCAATTGTTACAGGAGAAGTATGATGTACAGGGGTACAGCACCACTAAAATCCAGATCAGACATGGAAAGCTTAGGGGTTGGAGATCTTGTTTAACTATGTACAAACTTCTGGTCTGGATGGAAGTTGTGATGGTTTTTTAAATTAAAAAATGATTAAAAATAGCAGCCCATCATAGTGATGATGATACAATAATTTTGAATTATTTTCCTTTGGTTTGTATACTTACAGTATATCTTTACTTCCGACTCTTAATAAAAATTAACAGAAAAAAAATTTAAATAATTTATTTAGTATTCAGTTTCAGAAGTTTATTTTATTTCCAGTTACTAGTTGTTTATAACATTATGATCCCATTGCTTTCTGTCTGATAATTTTACAAATTATTATTGAAATATATAATAATTTTTTAAATTTACCAATATTGATTTATCAGTATTTAAATTTATCAGTACAGTGGAACCTCGCTTAATGAGCATAATTCATTCCAGAATGTTACTCATAAAGTGAAACACTCATTAAGCAAAACAATTTTCCCATATAAATTGATGTAAAATAAATAATGCATTCCATGCCAAAAAAAGTACTCAAATATTTTATGTATAATGTTTATTCAAAGAAAATTATACAATATACATTGCTAAGGAGTGTTAATCATCATCATCTTTTCTTCTAGCATGGAATGAACCAACCTGGAATGCGAATTAGATTTGCAGAAAACAAAAAAAAATTGAAATACAGTGATTTTTAATATTTAATTATAGCCTTTACATAGCCCAAGAATTTTGCATATTGTTTGGTGTGTTTATTATATAACAAACTATGGTTGTTGATGTTTATATGTAATATGTGTGAACACAAGTTTGGAAAATGTGTGCTCACAAGCGACACTAAGATGCTGGTGGAATGAGTGCTAAACACAGACTGATGTAGCAAGTGCAATATCTGGAACTTCCCTTCTTCTTGTCACTCATTATGTGAATCATTTTTTTACAATGTTCTTTGCTTGTTATGCGAATCACTCATTATGAGAAGTGCTCATTAAGCAAGGTTCCACTGTAAATGATAATGAAAATTGATAAGAGTATTGTAACAGAGGAAAATACAAATGATCAAGATGACAAGTGATTCATGTTCTCTCTATTATGACATAAACAGAATTTATAATCTTAAAATTTTTGTCTGTACAAAAAGCTGATGAATAGTACACTTCTGTTATATTTCATTGTATATTTTGCTACTTTTATGTTATGCATATGTTCAGCAGTCACATTGTACACTGTCCTGTTGCTTACAGACAATACAGACTAATAAGATTATGATTTCAAATGAAAAAATTTTAAGTGTGCAATAATTAAAATATAAATAAGAAACATTTGTTTAAAATTATTTTTGAACTTTTTGATTTTTTGTATTTATTAATTAATCTCAGAATTTCCTATTTTTAATAAAAGGTTTATATAAAAAATAATCAATAGTTATCTGTCAGTATGCAAATTAGTCTATCAGTTCACTATTTTAGATTGATGTACTGTTAAGGAGAAGGATGTTTTTGTTCACTTTTCTTAATTTGTTTAAGCATGAATGAGGTGCTTTTTGTATTATGCAGGAGTGTGATATATTACATTCTCAATATTTTTTCAAAATAGGTAATAAAGTGTAGTTATTTTAAATGTGTTAAAAGCCAAGAAGGACAAGTAATGAAGCAATTTGCAGATGTAATTTTTGTAAATATGAACTAATATCTCAATGCATGGATTAAAGTTTATTTTTTGTTGTTTCCTTTAGGTTTGAATTTTGTAGGGTTGAGAAATTTTTATTATTATAGTTTTACCTGCAGTTTTTAAATGTGAATTGTTATTCTAAGCAAAGGAAAATAAGTAGCATTCCTTTAAATTGCATTCAAGTAGTAATAAGTAATGTTTTATTGTCTTTAATGTAACAAAAATATGTAATTGTAATAGTTTAGGTTAATCAGTTTGATTAATTTTGATTAGTGTGCTTCAATGTAACAAAACTAACAAAACAGCATTTAACTGTAATATTTTAGAAAAATTGTTCTTGTTAACTTCAAATAAATTTTGATTTTTGAATTGTTGATTTGTATGCTTTTTCAACTATGATGTGAAAACATCGTATATCACGTTGCAATGTCACACCACTAAGTAACACAATGTAACATGCATATCTACAACATAAAGTATCCACATTTTATTAATTATTATATGCTAATTTTATAACAGTAAGTTTGTTTAGTGTGTTTTAATAATTCAATTTTTTAATGAAATTTGGTTTAATTGATGAATGTACATTAGCTGAATTCTACAGAAAGTCAACCTATAGACAATTTTCTAATAACAAATAGTATCTAGTAAAAATGGGAGAAAGATGATTATATATATAATTTGAACTTCATCATTAAATTCAAGGATTTACTAATCTATATATATAAAAATGAATGTATGTGTGTGTGTCTGTCCTTCATGCATTACCACACCATTTATCCGATTGCAGTGAAACTTTGGGAAGTTGTTTAATATATTCCCACAAAGGTTTCTGGCATAGTACAATTGCCATTAAGCTTTGGGAAGGTTTCTGGCATAGTACATTTATCCCACGATAGATGGCACGCGTTTATACGAGCATTTCATTGTGTGCGCAATCGATTTCAAATTATGAAGACCATTTCCCCCTTCCAAAAAATATCTCCATACATGCATTTGTGAACTGTTATTTACGATATTTGTAATAATTTTTGTTTAATCACTTTATTTCAACTATTTTTTGCTAATTATGTATTTGCTTGAACTTTGTTAAAACCTTAACTGTATCCCAAACAACAACCGAAGTTGTAGGAGGAAATTCGCCTATTTCACCGATCTAGGGAAATAGATCCTTTTCCAAATTTTAATATCAACTCAAAATAATTTAAAAAGACAAATTACAATAAAACAGTTTATTATCCAACTATCAGAAATTTCACAACATGCCAAGGAAGAGAGGAAGGAGCAATTAAATAATTAAAATTGTAAAGGATTAAAAAAAATACATAAAAGTGGGGAATATCGTACTTCTGACAATCGCTGCGAGTGTGTGGGCTAGATTTGGAGAATCCGTGCTTCTCGCATGGACAACTGTATGTGGCCAGCTCACGTGTCGGAAAACCTGATTTATTCATGTAAGCAGCAGACGGAAAAACAAAAAATATAGTGTATCCACAAGCATTCCAATAAATAAATAGAATTGAAACGACACTTTAAAATGTTTTCCCGATGAAAATGAATAATAATAATAATAATAATATTATTATAATAAGTTTTAATAAAAATGATAAAATGTAAATTGAATTTTATCATAACGAGTTTGCTTGAATTTTGTTTCTTCTGAGATCTCAGAAATGTGCGATGGGTAAGCTAGTTGTATATAAATTACACAAGTTTAAGTTCCTTAGTAAAATTTAACATGAAACCATATGCATCTTTATTCAAAAATGTTCTGTAATTATTTTATTATTAATTAATTTAAATATTTTCATTAAAATATATCAAAATATTTCTTAAAATATTGTTTTTATTAAGTATTTTTTATTAAAACTTGAAGATTTATGAATTAATAGTAATTCATACAGTGAGTGAATGATATAAGAAATACCAGTAATTTAAACTATTGTACTGTGAACAAATGATGATTAAAATGATTAAGGTTTAGTATTTAGAGTATTTGTTATGAGTAATAGTGATAATTGATGATAATTGTATATTATCAACATTAGTAGTTTCCAGGCTTAGTGCTAGGCACTGGTACCATGTAGGACATAATCCACCAAAAAATAATTATAATTAATGAATCTGTGTTTTTAATTGTGTTAACATAGCCTTTTTTAACTCTGATGAGTGGGTTTACCAATGGTTTCCTCTCCTCCTTGAATGACCTAGCTTTTAAAAAATATAACATATACAAAAAAATAATAAACAAAATCACATTTTCTTGTTTGATTTGATTGTATTGAATAACTCCAACAATTCAGAAGACAGTGTGAGTATGAATGATTGCTATACACCATGTTTGACTTCATGCTAGAAAATGCTATGCTAAATCTTGCAAAACTTGAAGAGTATATATAGATATATTCTTCAAGTTTTGTAATATATATATATATATATAAATACATGCTTACAATTTAGAGCCCACCATTATATATTTATAATAATTATAGGAGTAGGCACCAAAGAAGATTTAATGTCAGAATCAATAAATAAATTATTTTCTTATCCCATTTAATAATAATAGTCAGTTGTTATATTAGTGTAGATGAGTCCCAAAATGATTATAATAAATAATGTCTATTTTTAACAAAATATTATACATTTATTGTTAAAATGATTAATAGTGAAATATAACCTATAATGATTGTTAAGTTCAGTGTAACATGTGTGAGGTGTGTGGATGTCGGCAGGTGGTGATGGACAGTCCACAGCTTGGTCACATATGTTGGTTGGGTGAGGTGACGGTGTCCCCGGGAGTGTGGGGGAGATTGTCCCACCTAGTTAGGAGTGTGTAGGGTGAGAGAGTGTGTGTACTGACCAGGGAGCTAACACAGTGAGTAGCTGTGTGGCTGGTCCAGTATTGTAACTTTCAAAAAATGGTGGAGTGCCAGAGAGTCACTCGCTGATTTGGAGAAATTAAAGTGTTTTTATTTTTTGTGGTTATTGTTAGAAAGAAGCGTGTACTGTGTTCTTTTTGACCATCTATACGAAAACATTCTACACCACCACCATCATCACAACATTTGTATACAACAATGATAATTATATTTAATAATCATTTAAGCAACTTTTATTTGTATTTTTTAACAAAAGTTATTTTTTATTATAGGAATTCAAAAAAAATATGCTACTCTTAGAAAAACGACATAAAGAATTTATAGAAAAAGAAAAATTATTTGAAGATTCTACCAAAAGATATGAAAAATTCCTTCAAGTAGGTTTTCTTTTGTAACTCCCTTCACTCGAGAATCATTTTTGTGAAAATTATACATATTTATATATATATTTGATAACAATCTGATCCTTCTATAGAAGGGGATGCAATCTCGACAATATCTTATATTTTAAATCACTATATATATATTAAATATGTACACACCTGATAATGTTTCCTTAGTTACCTGATCTCAAGTTCCCATCTCGGGGATGTTCAGTTTATATTCTGATTATACTTCAAGACTTTCATGGATGAGTCTTCATCTAAACACCACTTTCCATCCAAACAGGAGGAAAATTCAAAAATAAAGTCTTCAAGAGATTCTAAATGTTCAGATGTTTTGAAGTATAGTTGACCCCCCTATAATGTGGGTTCCTATAACAGAAATTCTTATAACGTAGCGAAAAAATTGTAGCAATATTCATATAAAGGAACTCCTAAAACGTTGTCGTCGACTCGTATCGCGACAAGATTGATAGAATCTGGACCAATAGTGGATGAGCAGCCGAACTACTTTCCTCCGCCCTGCGCCACGCTATGGATTGTTTAGGCGGCTAAATTGAGTTTGCTATCGTCTGTTTAGTATTATATATAAATTATATATAAATTAGGTACTGTACATATAATTATATATTAATTATATATAAATTAGCTACTGTATATATAATTATATATTAACTTAATTTATTGTAACTTTATTATAATTATATATATGCTTTCTGCCGCCTGGCAACACGCTACGGAGATTTTAGGCTAGTAAGTTGAGTTTATTATCGTCTGTACAGTATGTAAATTAGGTACCGTAAGTCTAATACAGCACTAATTTTATACATTTCTTGTGAAAGAAACATTTCTTATTCAATGGCCATAAAAATTATTTATATTAATGATGTCTCAAAGGTCAAGTTTATTTTTCTGCAAAAAATTCATTATCAGAAATCACGGCCGCTGTTTCGTGCGCTGTTCCACGACGAAAACAAGGTTGAGCAACAGCGTAGTCGAACGGTGCACACTCAGTAAGTAATCCTACAATTTTTTGTTTATAGCATAGTTTATACAGATTATTCCCAAAAAATTATACGTGTTTTGGAAATGTTGAGTGGAATTAGTCTAGAATCGGTTAATGTTATAGAAGAAAACCTTTCAAACAGCCTTAGTCCGTAAACTTCACACCTGTCGGGCTGCGATTGACTCATGTATTTAATGATTCCTACAACGTAAAATTTGATTAGCGTGGAACGTATCTAAGCGTTATAGGGGGGTCTACTGTATAACTTTTTGAAGCACTTGAGAAACTAAAGACCTATATAAACATATTGTGAACAATATGACCAGTTAATCATTGGGAAAGTGCTATCTATATTTGAGCTTATAAAAAGACTTTCCAATGTTTATCTAAACACACTGGATAAATACAGCACTAGTCAAGAAACTATAAAATCACTAGAAGATAAGATTATCAGTCAAAACCAAATAAGATCTTTTGCTAAAAATGAAAAATGAGAAAACAATGTATCCCACATTAAGTCCACCTAAGAAAGTCTACTACACTACTGCTAATATCTATAGATAAAATTATTACAGACAGAACTGCTGTTAAAAATAATCTGGAAAAAGTTTTGAAACCAGCAGAAAATGGAATTTGCATCAAAACTTGTATTATTCTAAATGATGGCAAAGTTGCATATAGTGACTGTGCTGTCAAGGCACTTGACATAATTCAAAAACGTGATAACTCTGATAAGATAAAAACTAAAAGAAAACCTCTAATTTTAGATTCAAAATGTTAATAAGATAGTTCAGATATCTTTGATATATTACTTCTCTCTATAATAAAAGATAGCTGAACATCATAATGTGATTGCAAAATACATATAATGTGATGAACTTAATTTGAGGAAATTATAACAACACATTACCAAATTAATTTAAAATAAAATATGAAAAATTAATAGTTAATTATAGAAACGCTTCAAGAAACCTACCAAAGTTAGCAGAGAAAATTTCAGGACAGTATTTGTGTTTTTGTGATAAAATTTTTCTTCATTCAATGATAAATTTTAAAAGTTTTTGTAGTTTGGTAATATAATGACACTTCATTTAGCTAAAAGTGATATTTTTATGCCGTTTTTTTCATTAAAATTTTATCTGTAATTTATAAGATCATTTTGTGATCTACAGGTAGAGAGCCTTATCATTACTTTTTCAATATAGTGCAATATAGACATTTAGGGAAAACAGTAGAAAAAACATATCAAAGGTTCTGTTACTAACTGTTGCTTCCATATCCAAAGGTGTTTATTATATGTTTTCAACTTCTGGACATTAAATAGGCAGAATCCAACAAAATACATTGCAAAGCATTTACCTGTTAATAACAGATCAGAAATAAAATTTAAATTACAGTACAAATGATTGAAAATCATTGGCAATTTAAATTTCTAAGTTTGTTATCAATGTGTTACGGGTTTGTCATCATTAGATCAATCTCAGAGAAATAAGAGAACTGGTACAGCTTATTTTTAAATTTTGTGATAAAAAAATTTTGTAAATAAATACATACATTATAGTTATTAAAAAGTGAAAATTCCCAATTATGAAAAAGTTCCCATATTAGGCAATTTTAAGTAGTTTTGAAAATGTGTTATACTGAGGGAAGAGAAACACACCATTTCCAATTAAGATATATTTATTGTAACGTAATCTTGTATGCCACTATGATCCAGCAATTTAGTATGTAGTAAAAGTAAAATATCTTTATATATGTTCAGTTAACCTTTTCTTTAACTTTCTTTTTGTTTCTCCAACATATCTATATTTTTGTAAACAACTAACTACATTGGAAGGATTATACTATCAATATATTTGTTTTGTCCAATATACTAGTGAACATTTCCTCTTTATTCTGTCTTAGAACTTTGTTAAGTCTGTTGGTTTGTTCTGGAATTAATCTAATACTTTTACTTTTGACAACTGTTTTTATCGTTTCAAATATTTTTGGAATGTAGGGTAACTTAAAATATTTATTATTATTTCTCTCAATTTCCAATTCATTTATTGTGTTTTCAGTTAATCATCTACTTAATAATACATTACATTTTCAAGAAAATTTTACTGGTAGGATGTTTGATTTATAATTACTAAGGAAATTATATTGACAATTTATGATTAATTAGATTTATTGATATTATAGGAAGAATTTAATAAGTTGAGGTTTAAAAGTCTATTCTGAAAATGTTGAAAGAAATATATGGATATATTAAAATATAAACTTGTAAATATAAAAGTATTTTACTTTTTAAGATTTTTTTTAAAAAATGAATGTATAAATTAATGTGTAATTTTTTAAATTATAATTGGAAAATGGTAACGTCTGCTGAGGAGGAGCATTAGCCTAAAATGCTGGATCATAGTGGCTTACAAGATTACATTACAATAAATATATCTAAATTGAAAATGGTGTTTTTCTCATACTTCAGTATAACAAGTCCTAGTTCACAAGGATATCCAAAGTGGACACAAGCTTATTATAATTAATTGAGGACAAGAAGCACGTATTAACATTATATAGACTCTCACCTACATGTCAAATTTCCAGCAAAACACCCAAATTCAGCATTCGAACATTTTCGACCACTCCTTAATTGGCCTTCATCAGGAAAAGTCAAATGAAAATAACTGTTCTATTTATAGAATGTTTCTGTGTTGCACACGTAATTTTTAAAAATCAGTTTGAATAATGGCTGTGACGTATATTCCTTTAAGAGTCTAAATAATATTTCCATTCATTTAGTACAGGAATGTAATCCATGTTGATGCATGCTCCTCTTATGTCGGCCCTGTAGATTTCTGTGGCCTTGAATGTTCTTATGTGTTGTCTGTCAAATACCCTGTGTAGCAGGGTAGCCTCCTCCCATAAGGGGGAAATTCCCGGCTTGGTGGCATACCACGCCAGGGTTGTATTGATGTTTCCTTTTGCCACATCATACTTGTGATCTCATAACTGGGCTTGTCTCATCTGTATGTGGAACCAATGTATGTTAGTGTCCTGTTGAACTTGTCATCCTGTAGTGGGATGTGGTAAATCCAGATGCTTTTGTGTCCTCGGTTTCATTCTTTGCATTAGACAAAAGGCAGAACACAGTGGGTTTCCTTTTGTATGCTATGCGTATGTTTAATTCCTTGGCCATCCTCCTGTACATGTGATGGAGGGTGTTGTTGTTAATGTTAGTATTGGTGGTGATTGACCTGGCCACATTATAATCAAAGTTCTCCAACTTGAAGATCTGTCTTTATTGATTTTTTATCTATTAAATATTTCTCCACACTATACTCATAAATCTTTGGTTGATTTTATGTTTTGTTCTCTACATCATCAAAAATTTCATAACTACTTATCATTTTAAATATGTAGTATAAAAGCAGATGATGTACCTGATAATTTTAATTTACAAAAATATATTATAAACTTTTTGATATTTGCAGGATGATAATAGATAAGAACAGATTAAACATACCTGTTTTGCAATTAAATAAAGTTTTTGTTTCAATTTCTCTATCATAGTCATTAGGTTTAAATATTTAAGTTAGAGAGAAAATATAACTTAGTTTAAAGTTACATAGTTATTAGAGAAATTTATTTTATATTAAGAACATTTGGCATTAACTATATGCTATATTTTTTTATTGAAATGTAATGTATTCATTTATACAAATTTTCCAGGTATAACTATTTAAATTTTGTTTTAGGAGAATTCTGTAAAATTAGCTCAAGCTGCTAAAAAAAAAGAAGAGGAAGAGAATTGCCAAGCTAGACATACAACCCTAATAAATAGGTATATTTTAAAATTTTTTCATTTCGTAATTATAATATCATAACTTTTAGAAGTGAAAATTACATTCTACCATTGCATTCTAATATGAAATGGTCAGAACTAGCTGATTCAAAAGATAATTTTATTTTAGATATTGGTATTTTGGCTGTATAGAATCCACTGTCAACTGTTAAGAATTATTGATGATAAATGTTTAATACTAATCTTTGTCAATATAATATATAGGGTAGTCTGTTTGGGATGTCATAAAATTAAATATATGTAGAAAAATAAAGTAATGCTACTAGAGGTTTTTAAATGTTATATACATGGGTTGGAAGGATATTAGTTCCTGCTTAAACACTCAGTATGGCTGTCATGGTGGATGGTGCACATTTCATACTGGGCGGATATGTAATCATGCATATGCAAGTGATACGGAAACATTTTCAAGTATCAATGCATAATTCTCTGATGTATGCTGTATGGAATGTTATGTTACTGATAAACAACACGGCAAATTTGTGGACTTTGAATCATGGTCTGTCAAACATTTTCCTCTTTGTCCCTGTCATGAATTCTTCCTCTAGTGTGAGATAAAGTCAAACCCACTTGCAAGAACTTTTGGTACCATTTCACATTGTCTTGATGTGATAGAGCACGATAACACTCATAAATTCACCAGAACTCTTTCTGGACATAAGTCTCTTTCATCTCTCATATCATACTGTACAGTACACTAGGCACTCTATTGTGATGTGACTGCTATTTTGTATTTTCGTGCACATGTGCCATCATATGGCTGAATACCAAAATGAACATGCTTCATTCCAAAACTGACAACCTTCCAACACATTCATTTAATATTTAATGAATTCTAATTAATTTATTTTCTACACATTTTAAATTTTATTACATCCCAAATTGATTATCTGTACATTTTGTTTTATTATGTGATGATGCTAAAATGTATTATATAACTTGGTTGTGTGCAGGAATCTGTCATCATTACAGTCTTTTATATTATTTTGTTGATTTGCTTGTTTTGATTTTGCAGCTCTGTTATCTATTTGCTGATAACTACAATATTTTAGGATATTGTAATTGATTTACTTTCATAAAACTCTAAATTTAGTGTTAATAGAGTTCTTTTATTTTTACACAGTCTTAAAGAAGAAATACAACTTTTGCAACAGAAAGAAAATAAATTAAACCAACAAATTCAAAATTATCAAGTATTTCAAGAATTTGTAAGAAAAGTTGCTGATAGTAGCGGGGAGGTAAATTGAAATTTTCTCTTTAACATAAGTCAATTGAAATTAGTCATTATTAAATTCTACTAAATTTTACTACAAGTAGTTAGTGAATAGAAATCATGTTATTCTGATATGATAAAATAAACTTGGAAAACAAAATCAGAAATTAATGGTCTGTAAAGATGACCTTAGAGAAGCTGGCCAGTCTGAGCTGGGTGGTTCTGTCTCATCTACATTACCGACAGAGTTGGCACTAACTGATTATGGCCTTGCAGAACATATTGACAATATACAGTTCAATGATAATACCAGATGCTCGAGACCTTCTTGAAAGAAAAACCTCAGTCATTCTATGCTCATGGGATTGAAAGTTTGTAGCAAAGGTGGCATCTTGCCACCTTTTCTACAACTGTGTGATTACTGTGACTATGTGATTACTTAAAGACTTAACTGTAATCATTTACTGTGTGATTACTTAATTAAAGATTTAACTACAAGACTGATTACTTAAAGACTTAACTGTAATCATTGTTGAGTTAATTGTCAATGAAGTTTTTTCAAAATGTATAAATTTTATCTTTTACAACCTGATAAATTTAAAGTATATGCAAAGAAGCACATTTAGTGTATATTATGGCAAGCATTACAAATTATAAATGTTGGAGAAAATATTTAAATAATTTCTAAATAATATTTCTCTCAAAGTATGTAATACAGAAAGGATATTGATACAATATAAAAACCCTTGTGAAGATCAATAACATTTACCAATAGAAAGTTTAACACACATTGATAATTGTATTTTAGTGAGCAAACCATTATGAATGAACATCTTGAGTTTGATATTTTATTAAATTAAAAAAAATTTTTATTGTGGTATTTTTAGTTTTATTTTTCCTTCTTTTTTGTTTAGTGCCTATTATTATATCAATTGTTACAAGTGGGCATAATAGAAATTTATACATAACTTCAACTATTTTCATTATTGGGCTGCAATTTGAAAAAAAATTGTAGACCTATAAATTCCCACTGTCTGTTTGTCTTTCCTTAATCTCGAGAACAATGTTAGATAGATGAAAGTCAAGACCAGATATGGAAAACTTAGGGATGGGAGGCCCCAATTAACTATATATGAACTTTCTCTTTAGGCCAGAAGTCATGTTATTTCAATAAAAAAATTTTCTTAACGGAGTTAGATACATGACTGGCATGACTTCATTGTTAATAGGAAAAGTATGTAGTACAGCCTGATCTTCATGCCAAATGTTAAATAGATGGAAGGAAAGGTATGATGTACAGGGGCAAGACACTACTAAACTTAAATGCATTGTGATGAAAAATTGCAGCCAACATTGTGATGATGTCACAATAATTTCTTGTTGTAAATTTATTTTTATAATAATAATAAATTTTTTAAATAAATATGATTTTTGCAATGTTTTTGTATCTGTAAAATTATCTTCATTCAAAATGTAGTAATTTTTATTTGCAAATTGTATTTTGAATTAAATTTCTCATGAAATAGATATCTTTATTCTAATAGTATGATTATGTACAGTACATAATTATGACATCAAAGTTTCTAGTATGTCATTCTAGTATTAAAGTATGACATTCTAGGAATTTTTAAAAATTTTCAAATAACAAATGAGATAGTTCCACTTGTGTGATTTCAAATAGTAAGCTGGGATTCTAAATTACAGATTTTTCACACAAGTTTACTGAATGTAATACCCACCATATAATTTCATACATAAAAGGGTATTAGAATTAACAAAATTTTATTAAATTCTGTATCTGGACTGCTGTATGTTACTATGTATATAATTCGTCTCTGTAATCCAAAAGGTTTTTTGGTAGACGGACTCACAGCAAAACTTTTAGTTAGGAACTCACTTTTATTCTTTAAAAAATGACATATGCATTTCAGGTTGGTATACTCATCCAACCCCTCTTCAGTGCTAATTTTTCAAAAAACAATAAAAAGCTACAATAACCAATATATGACACAAATACATTACAAAATATTACTACTTACTTACTCTTAAAGTAAAAGTTGCATATGGGCTACCATTACATCTAAACACCAGCCATTTGTTTTCCATTTAAAATGCACTTGAAGTGTTTGCATAACATCACTTCTAAAAACCAATACACATTATGACTATACTGTAAACTTAACAAGTGTATACAATAACCAATACGTTACATACCTTTAAAATATAGATAGTATACGAACAATCAAACCAACTAGCAATACATTAGAATACCACTTTTAAATCAATCGCAATAACTTCATTATTTTATTACTATATAGCGCCCTCTATCATTTTGTACCATCTAGAATCTATTTGCATCCCATCAGAAATATTTATTAAATTATTTTGGTTTTTCTTAATTTCTAAGTGTTCTTTAAATTTACGTTTATATATGTCCTTTTCATGGTGTAGAATTTTAATATTATTGCGATTAATTTTACATTTATTGTTTTCCGTGTGTTCGTACCATGGCGAATTTTTATATCTCAATCTGATAGCCGCTTCGTGTTCCTTTATTCTTACATCTAATACCCTTCCAGTTTCACCTATATAACTACATGGGTTCATACAGTTACATTCTATTTTGCATACAATACCAGTCTTTTTTAACGGATCTATATTATTAAGGTTACTTCTATTAATATATTTAGAAACAAAGAAACATCTTTGACCAATAAGATTACAAATAATGTTTCTAAATATATTAATAGAAGTAACCTTAATAATATAGATCCGTTAAAAAAGACTGGTATTGTATGCAAAATAGAATGTAACTGTATGAACCCATGTAGTTATATAGGTGAAACTGGAAGGGTATTAGATGTAAGAATAAAGGAACACGAAGCGGCTATCAGATTGAGATATAAAAATTCGCCATGGTACGAACACACGGAAAACAATAAATGTAAAATTAATCGCAATAATATTAAAATTCTACACCATGAAAAGGACATATATAAACGTAAATTTAAAGAACACTTAGAAATTAAGAAAAACCAAAATAATTTAATAAATATTTCTGATGGGATGCAAATAGATTCAAGATGGTACAAAATGATAGAGGGTGCTATATAGTAGTAAAATAATAAAGTTATTGCGATTAATTTAAAAGTGGTATTCTAATGTATTGCTAGTTAGATTGAGTGTTCGTATGCTATTTATATTTTAAAGGTATGTAATATATTGGTTATTGTATACACTTGTTAAGTTTACAGTAATGTCATTATGTATAATGGTTTTTAGAAGAGATGTTATGCAAGCACTTCAAGTGCATTTTAAATGGAAAACAAATGGTTGGTGTTTAGATGTAGTGGTAGCCCATACACAACTTTTACTTTAAGAGTAAGTAAATAGTGATATTCTGTAATGTATTTATGTCATGTATTTGTTACTGTAACTTTTTATTGTTTTTTGAAAAAGTAGCACTGAAGAGGGGTTAGATGAGTATACTAACCCGAAATGCATATGTCATTTTTTGAAGAATAAAAGTGAGTTCCTGACTAAAAGTTTTGCTGTGAGTCCGTCTACCAAAAAACCTTTTGGATTACAGAGACGAATTATATACATAAAATTTTATTATTAATTTTACACAAAGTTTAAAATAAAATTTTAGTAATAATTTGATAAATGTAGATGTATGTATTTTTACAATTACATATAAGATGAAACTTTTGTCAATATCTTTACAATAATAGTGATCTTTCACAATCTATTAAACTGAACAGTGGCTAAATTGATTAGTACAACAACAATTAATGTGTTAATAATCTGTTTTGGTTTGCTTTTTTAAATATTATATATGTATATGAAAGGCACTCAGAAAGTTCCTGGAAAGTGGTTATTTGTAAACAGAATGCTCTATTTATAATTAATTGATGTGAACATAAACTTGTTTTATCAGGTATAATCTATTACAAAACAATTTTAAGAAAACTGCATGCAGCTTGAAAAGAAAATCAACCTGTAAAAACTCATCAGTGTGTCTTGTTCCATGTACTGGCTCAATGGCGAGATCTACCACAGTAGTAGTGTGCAAATACCGATGAGAGATTTTACCCACATCAGACCTAGCTTCATCAGACTTTTTTCTTATTCCCAAATTTTAAAAAAAGACATTAAAAGCTTTTGCTGACAGTCAATATATCAGGTGAAACATTTTGCAGTACAGTGGCTAGAATCAAAGAGCATTGATTTCTATCAGAGAAGCTTAAAAGGGTAGCAACACCATGTGGAAAAATGTTTTAACTTTATTTTTCAACATTATATTCCATTTAAGTGTTAGATTCAATTTACTGTCATTTTATTTACATTTTCCAGGAACTTTTTGAATGTCTCATACATGATGTTCATTAGAGAGTTAAAATATTCATTACTTAACTGAAACATTAACTATGTATTAGTTTTATGTTTTTAGAGATATTAGTAAATAATTAAAAAAATTCAATTTTATTTTAGTTTAGTACCGTTAATGATGTGGTAAATCGATTTGAAATACTGATGATTGTGTTAAAGGTAAGTTTAATTTTGTTTAAAATAATTTATTTAATTAATTATCTCATTTTCAATTTCTTTTAAAATTGTATTGATTATATTTACTTACGGAAAATTAATATTTTATAAACAGTTCTATTCAATTGTTGATTTGTGTGGTGAATGAAATCATTGTTGTTTGGGAATTTAATAGTTATTTTTTTACACAACTAGAAGTATCATGCTTGGAATATTCATGAAGTATTGATACACTTGGAAGATATAAACTTTTCACATTAACTTCAACCCCACCTACAATAGGCTCCCTTTCTATCTGACCAGTGGGATGGTGGCATTTGAATAGGAAAATTACTTATTTTGTGCTCACTGGTAACTTATGTTTTTGGGATTTTCAAGGGTGCTGAGTTTAAATATTTGCTCCATTTTTTGCAATATTTGATTGGTTGATCAATTATCATTTCATATTTGGCAGAATGGTATATTAGAGATAACAGAAGAAATATATATACAAATATAGCTAAATTTTTGCATTTCTTCTATTAGTGTATGCTTACATGTAAATATACTGTATTTTGAATGATTGTCTTTGTTGTTGTTTATTTATGGACATACAAAAGGACACTGAAACTATAACCATTTATAATCAGATTAATTTTCTATGTTAAAAATTTAAATCTAATTTGAAAATTTTCATCAAGCTAAAATTTATTTGATTGATGGATAATCAAATAAATTAATTTTCATATTTTCAAAATAAATTGATGTATCAATATTTATAACTTATTTATTAAATAAATTTTTAAAATATTTGGAAGTTTTCATTTGCTTACAGGAACTTTCAGAACAAGGAAGACTTTTCAATGAAGAAATTGAGGCAGAAAGATCTCAAATGATGCAATATATAGAAGTATGTTATACATTAAACATAAAATATAAAACTAACATAGTTACAGTTTAAGTGTTTTAAAATTTTATGTGAATAATTTATAAAACAATTTTTCTCTTACACAAATTTTTCAATTTTTAATAAGCATATAACTTTTTGGTTTATGCAAATTTGGCCATAGAATAATTAAGAAAGAGATTAATTATTTTCTATTGACTTTTTGAATCATCATCACGTACCTCAGAAAAACCTTTAACCAATGCAAAATAAAATTTAATACTACAAACGTTTTCAGACCCCTCCTAGGTCCTTCTTCAGGTAAAAAATTGTTTAAAACATTATTAAATATGAAAAAACATTTGTTTGGAATGATTTTTAAATACGGAAA
Source organism: Centruroides sculpturatus (assembly GCF_000671375.1). Classification (NCBI taxonomy): domain Eukaryota; kingdom Metazoa; phylum Arthropoda; class Arachnida; order Scorpiones; family Buthidae; genus Centruroides; species Centruroides sculpturatus. The sequence goes on along the minus strand of NW_019386231.1, from coordinate 38,278 downwards.
GATTTTTGAATCATATTTTTATTTAAATAATTATGATATTTGTAAAAAAATAAAAGTTAATTTTATGATTGTAATTGATTATGATCTTAAAATCTCCTCATTAATATTTTTAAAAAGAATAATTAATGATAAAAATCTTTCAAATTTTAGATATTTACATTAACATAAAAAATTATACATATACAAATATAGTTTTTATTGAAATTAATACAGTGTGTACCAAAAGTTCCCTTACTGAAGTTTTGAAAATTATTTCCTCGCTTGTTGAAAAAGTGATAAAAGAGAGTATTGCTGATTTAGATTTGTGACAATCTAGAAAGTGCTTTGGACAAATCCATATGGGTGAGATAATTATGTATTATTGACTGGGAAGTGAGAAATATTGCTACGTCAAGTACAATGCTTAATCAAAAATAAAGAATTACACTTTTAGAAAGCTTATTTCAACACAAAATCTTACAATTTGTGATAATTTTGAAGAAAAAATTTTCCAATGATGTACCACTAAGTAAGCCTACTTTGTATGAACTTGTTTGAAGGTTTTGTGAAAGCTGGTTTGGATTTTTGATAATCACATCATTTCTAAGGACTTATGGCCACCTCATCTGCAGACTTAACTTTATATACTCCCATAAAATGAAATCTGACAGAATAGAGTTTACATAAATAATTTCTGTAATTTGGATGACCTGAAACTCAACATTATGGCAAGCATACTGGATATCATGGCAACAATGTTATGATATGTGAGTATGGATATATATATATATGTAGAGTAATCAAAAAGTTTTGTGCCTCACACAGAACATGTGGGCAGAGCAGGTTGAAATTTGGTATATACAGGTACTCCTCACTTTACAACAGAGTTCTGTTCCTACGACTACGTTATTAAGCGAATTGGTCGATAAGCGAGGAGCTTGTGCCAGGAATATAGGATCCTTGTTAGAACACACCAGCTAACCCATGTACTGTGAATTTCTTTTTCACTTCTTCAGTTCTTTCGTATTCTTCCTCTTCTGAATAATTCATTGCTTCTAACTTTATTAAATCTTAATTTGTTAGTTCTCCATTGGCTTAATCCACTAATTCAGTAATGTCTTCCACTTCAACATCTAAATTAAGTGCATTGGCAAGGCCCGCAATTGTTTAAATTACATCAGACTGACTAAAAAAGTGCATAGCAAAGCTATACTATGCTCAGTGAACATGTCACCAATTGCCACTGATCAACACTCAAGCTGAGAAAAGGGATTTTCTGAATTGCAGGTCGAAACTTGATTGGTTGTAAGTGCAAGTGGTCATTAAGCAGATAGGTCGTAAAGTGAGGAGTACCTGTACTTTATTCCTTTTCCACTTAGTTGCCATGCAAAGTTGCACATTTCTTCCATTGGTGGATCACTTGTCAGAATAGAACTTTGTATTTTGTGATGAAAACCACTCCTCCATTTTGGAAATGGCAGCCTCTTCAGAAGGAAAACGGTGTCCACAAAGAGGTTTCTTCATTTCCTGGAAGAGAAAGAAGTCCAATGGTGTAAGATCAAGCAAATACAGCAGATGTGACAAAATTTCATATCCATACTGACAGGTGCATTCGGTGAGTGAATTTGACTGTGGAGGAATATTATCGTACAGTAATCTCAATCCTTTTGTGACATTTCTTCACTTTTTGTTCTTCAGATATAACTTGACCAGGAATGAACTATAATATCTGCTAGTGATAGTCTGTCTCTTCTCCAGTTAGTTGCTTTGGTTAACACCTTGAGAATCTCAGAAAACTGACAGCAATATCTAGGCAGATGATGATTGCATTTTGGCATGGTAGTGATGAGCAAACAGTGCAAGCAGTCATCATCTGTTTTGTTTCTAGATCTTATAAACTTAGCATTCATCCATAGTTACCAATCAATGGTCATTTTGATTAGAGTGACAGCAATCCAAATTGTGCTTCCATGATTTCATCCTTGCTTTCTTTTGGAAAGGGTTCAGCATTCTTGGAACCCACTGTGTAGACACCTTGGACATGTGCAGATCTTTATGCAATATATGGAAAATTGATCCACGAGTAATGCCAAGTTTGTGCACTATATTATTGATGGTGATTTACCAGTCTGGAAGCATCAGCTCCTCCACTTTTGATGCTATTTCATTGTTCTGAACAGATGATTACCATGGGTTATCCTCCAGGTTGACACAGCCCCAGTCACACTGAAATTTATACTTTTGTGACAAAGCCAACTAGCCCCTCAGGTTAGGATTTTTCCTGACATCACCTACTGTATGTATTTAATCAAAACACAGGAAATCGGTTGACATGCCAAGCAGATGCTCTACAGGTAAGCAGATAGAGAAGGGATAAGAGAGAGATGTAACACCTGGAAGAGAATCGCTCAACAATGCATTTAACAATAAAACAAGATCTATTCTAAACATAAACAATCACAATCTAAATTACAAATTGCAAATTCATGGTGGCTATCTACTACTATTTAAGACGACTACTACAATATTAATGTTAATATTGTAGTAGTCAAGAAACTGTTACAGGAATTTTTGTTGTCTGAATACTCATCATCCCACATGTTACAGTTGACCCCCCTATAACACGGTAGATATGTTCCGTTCTTTATGTTTCCGTTCTTTATGTTCCGTTCTTTATGAATCCATTTTGTACGAGTCGTTGCCAATCACAGCCCGGCACGTATGCACTTTACAGACTACAGCTGTTTGAAAGGTTTTCTTCCATAAAATTAATCGATTCCTAGACTAATTCGACTCAACATTTCCAAAATATGTATATTTTTTTGGGAATAATCCGTATAAACTATGCTATAAACAAAAAATTGTAGGATTACTTACCGAGTGTGCACCGTTCGACGTCGCCATTGCTTAAGCTTGTTTTTGTCGCGGAGCAGCGCACCAAACTGCGGCCGCGATTTCTGATAAGTTATTTTTTTGCGAAAACTTCGTTGAACTTTGGAGACATCATTAATATAAATAATTTTTATGGCCGTTGAATAAGAAATGTTTCTTTCACAAGAAATATATAAAATTAGTGCTGTATTAGACTTACGGTACCTAATTTACATACTGTACAGACTATAGTAAACTCAATTTACCCGCCTAAACTCTTCGTAGCGTGGCGCTGGATGGCGGAAAGTAGTTCAGCTGCCCGATGACGTTTACCGAATTATAGGAGTTTTTTTACCATGTTTGTACAGATACTGTCGCAATTTTTTCGCCGTCATATTGGAATCTGAATTATAGGAACCCATGTTATAGGGGGGTCGACTGTACTTGTAAAACTCATAACATAGGCACCTTGATAGAATTCAGTTGTAGTACAAAATACAACTATTGTAGTATAATCTAACTACAATATTAATGGTGAATTTTATCAAGGTAACTATGTCACAAGAGAGTTTTACAATCATCTGGAAGCATCTGCTCCAGATGATTGTGGAATGAACATGTGGGATGATGAATATTCCTGTAACAGTTTCTTGATCTAGATGCAGGCACTACAAACTTCAGACTTTGGCAGGATGATGGTGGGAAGAGGATATTACAATCATGATGAGCAAATGAATTCAGGAGATGGGCGACCTCCTTGACCTTTTCTAAGGTTCCTTCTTCTCCTCAAATTCTATGGCCTTTATAGCAGTATCCAATCCATGACTTTCTTTCCCTACTTCTTTGGATGAGTAACTGTCTCAGGAAGAGGTGCTGTTCAGAAAGTAAGATTCTACCAATGATAATGCTTCCTAACTTCCTCATTGATTCTCCAAATTTTGTACTTTTGTTAAGCATTTTATTTAATTCAATTATTAAATTTTAGAAACAATAACCTAGGATCTCACACTGTCACTTTTTCACAACACCATAAGCTGGACAATCATTGCCATACACTTGCTAAATCTCCTTGTGAATTTGTTTTGGTTTTATTCCTTGCAAATGCAGGAACTATGTTATACAATTGCCATGATGATACTTTTCTGTACAATCTACTCTCTAGTAGCAAACCTGTGAATCACATCACAATATTGAGGCACCCTCAAACCGTGCAAGAATGGGTGAAACAGTAGTACAAGTGTCATACTTCCTTCAAGCATCTATGCATTCCTATGCAAGGCTTGAAACTTTTTGACTGCAGTTTGCACATTGCATATGGTTATCTGCCTCTAGATGGAAGGCAGACACTTCCAGCATCTACTCTAAAATTTCTGAGTATAGCTGATGATTTGTTCATAGGTCATGTTTTAATGTCAGGTCATGTCATAATAAAATTTTAAAGGTTCAGCAAGGAACTTTTGGTATATCCTGTACCAAAAGTACCTTGGCCATATGGCCAAGATGATCAAAGTGTTACCTATCACTCTCATGAACCCAGGATCCAAATAAGCAGACCTAGAGGTTTTTTGTGGACAGTTCATCCTGGAGGTCAGGTCCTGTTTCTCATCACCTCATTTGGGCATGTTTAAACTTATGATGAACAGTTAGATTTTTTTCCTCAACTTGTGGGTACTAAATTTTTTTTTCATTTTTAATAGATGAATGAAAAATTGTTCTTTCTATGAAAATTTTTATTTCTTATTGAAACATGTTTGTGTATTTTATCACCAGGAAAAAAACAACGAAATATTAGAATATAATAATCAAATAGCCGAGTTGCAAAGATGCATGGATCACGCATTGACCGAAGCACTGAAATGCGAATCGAGATGGAACCATTTGAAAAATGCCACGAGTATGAAATGTTTAGAAAGAGGACGAATTAAAATGTAATTTTATTACAAAGTTTTTAAAATATGTTTAAAATGTAACTGAAAATTTGTTTTATATATATTTAGGGCAGTCCATAATTTATTTAATATAATAATCAAACATCAAAAGCTAGATTTTCATACTGAAGACACAATGCAACAACTTGAAAAGGTAAAAAATAAATAAAAATCTGCATTATTAAACTATGTTTAATATTTCTATGTTTTGAATAGATTCAAGAATTTATTGTTGATTGGAAGGAAGTGATGGAAGAAATGAAAAGTACTCATTTGTCTGTGGAAAGTATATCTTAGTTTATAGTAAAGAAAATTAATTAAACTTATTTTTGACTATTTCTTTTGATTATATTTTACTTTTAGAAAACAAATACCATAAGTATTGTAACCATTGTTATTGTAACAAAAGAATCTAAAAATATTATTTATTTTATTTTTATTATCTATTATTTGAATATACAATACTAACTTGAAAAATTTAAATTTTATAATCATTACATGTACTAAACCAAATTATTTTTCCTCTCACACATTTCTGTTTTGCAAGAAATCCTTGATATTCACAGTTTTATATAACCAATGTATGAAAATAGCTAACCACTTCTTTGCAAAAATGCATTTCCATACAATAAAAACCAAAATACAGACTACAGATTCACTGAAATAGTTTTGAATAGGACAAGTTCAGTGTAATTGTTTTTGTTGTGGAACTTTATTGAAACATCACCATGCTTGCTGATTAATTTCCTTTAACTCTTGATGGAATCTTTCCTCAACAATCCATGGGCTGGATTTACAAGCTTGTCATCATAAGGCAATTATATTAGATACTTCTTTAAATAATCTATAATAATTTTTTAATTTAATCAAACCCTACCAATTGCATATATAAAAACATACTGAGAGCATAAACATCCACTAAAATAGTGCATGTTTTATGCATCTTAGGATTTTTTTGCAGCAGCAGTTTCCAATCTGTTGTTGTTACTTGATTAATATGTGAAGCATTGTGTAAAATCAAACAAGTATTATTATTATTTAGTATTCAATTGCTTCTAGTTCTCTCTATTTAGGTCTTTGGAAGTAAGAACATTGTACAGTTGACCCCCCTATAACACTGTTGATAATTCCATTTTATATGAATTCCATGTTGTACGAGTCACTTAAATTTTACAAATATGTGTGCCGGCTGTGAATGGCTCATGTATTTGTAAAACTTAAGTGACTCGTACAACATGGAATTCATATAAAACGGAATTGTCAACTGTCCTGTATGACAGTCAATCTGTCTGATAGGTGTAAAATACTGCACTATACATTTTTAATTTTAATGTTTTTGTGTATTAGTTTTTCTATTTGCCAATTTTTTAGCACATTTTAATTTTCATTTTAGTTCTACCCCTTTGTTTTTAAAAACAATTTGAATACTCCTGCAGCCACTAATGTTATACATATCTGATGAAACTGAAGAGGGGCAATAGCCCAAAATGCATATCCTTTTTATAAAGTGACAGGAACACAGTTGATTGATAAGTTTGTAACAATTATGTGTCTACTTCCATTAATGATCAAAGACAAATATTAATTTTCTAGTTAGTGACAAATGTCAATTGCACTATATTTCTATGAATTTTTTTGGCATGTTTATAATGATGTAAAAAAATAAGTTAGATTCATAAAATATATTGACCTAATGTAGATTTTAATGAACTGTTAGAATATTTTAGTGAATTCAGACATGTACCAAAATATATTTGGTAGTCATAGGTTATAGAATGTATTTTCTAGGAAAATAAAATTGAGTTCTGTGGCATAGGATTTTCTGTTTTGGCTTCACACCAAATAAACAAACAAAATGTGGTGACATGCTTCTGTTGTTGTCTGAAGCAGTTTAAAATATGCAGATTCTGGGGAATACTTGATGTTTTTGTTGGTTATGATGTTGCATTGCATATGTTTAAAATGGCATGTTTGGCCACAAGCTGATCTCTATGACAGATCTCTATTTATCATGCAGTGTAAATTGACAGCAATCAAAAAGTCAATTGATTAGCTTACGACCTGCAACAAGTCTACAGACTTTACTGGTGAACTTTGACCTCGAATATTGGCTCGTAGATGAAATTTCCAACTTCATCATGACACTGGCCTTGCTGAATTGTATATATTTGCAAGAAAATCATGTTTAATGGTCATGCAGTTGTTTGAATGCAATCTTAGACAAAACACACAACTTATGCATAGCTTCACTTATACTCCACTCAATCAATGCACCTGTAATGTTGGATAAAGCTGAAGGAATGCTATTCCACTTTCATGTGTCTGTGAAGAAAATTTACACAAAACTCCTTCAACGTAGCAGAGAGAGAGAGTTCACAATAATATTTCATACCTCTGGGATAATATCGGATGGATACTCCTGTTTTAATTTCTGATATGCGGTGCGAGGTGTGGCTCAAGGTGGAGTAGGTCGGCGATGGGGAAAAATTCAATGTCCGACTCCGTCATTGTTCGTTCGATTGGCGACTCCCCCGATTGAAGGAGGAGGAGGCTTTTTATACGTTTTGCCGTGAGAAAAGTCGTCATGTGACCTATTGTCTTAGCAGGTGTGAGGTTAAAGGTGGTCCTGAGCTGCAATAAATTGTCGAAGTTGGACTTTAATCGTCAACATTAAGACTTGCAGACGACTGCTATTGTTAGATGGTCGAATGTTTACGTTAAAGGAGAAAGTTGTAACTTGATACTTAATATGTTTATATAAGGGAGATAGTTGATTTCGTTTTTCTGACGATGGTTTTTTTCCAGTAAGGTAATAAATTTATTCAAAATATGTTAGTTGTTAAAATTTGGAAGAAAGAAAAACAAATTGGTTTGCCCACGGGTCGGATCTCACATGTCCCTGGCTGAAGATGGCCCATTAACTGGGTCTATTAGTGTTCCTTTGATTCCATCCATTGTTAAAGGTGCATTAATTCAGCAGACTAACTATATTGGCTCATTCACTCTTAATTTTTAATCAGTTCATAAGTATTTCTTATATATTTTTATATTATGTACATCACAATCCTCAAAACACAAATTAAAACTTCTAAATTCATATTGCCAATGGAATTGATATTTCCATATTTCTGATGCTAGTAACTGTCATTAGCAGGATGATACTTTTAATAGCAAATATAGAAGAGTAACAGTTGTTTAACTTAACTTTCAAAAAATGTTTACAACTGCTTTTGTTTTTTCCAGCTGAGATTCATTGCAATATTAGTTTATAATTTCATTTCTTGTAAAGTTCTTGAAGCATTTTGTTAAAAATGAGGACAAGAAATTTTTTGACATCCTTAAAAATGCTGCCAAGCTACATCTCTTTATTCTTTTTAAATGTAGCATCCCACAAAAATATCCTGACAGAGCTATGAATATACAATTGAGTCAAAAATTTCTGATATTCATTTAAAGCCTTCAAAAATCAATCACCCTAAGTTTAATCTGAAGAGGCGGCAATATTACTTTAGATTCTGTGACTTGTGACTAGAAGGAACAAACTCCACTTACAAGAATTTATGTAATTAAAGTAAATTCTAGGATCAATTTCTCAAATGTGTTTTCATTAAACATGGTTAGATTCTGATAATCCAAATATTTAAATTGAAACATAATTTTAAAAATTAATCAGAAGTATTTACAAGTGCTAAATAAATTGAATCATTTGCTCATGAATTGTAATCAATTACAAAAAAAAAATTCTGAAAAAGAATAACTTTTTCTAATTTATCAATTTTATTTTCTTTTATAGGCATAAATACAAAAACGTGTTTTAAGTTATATAAATCAAATTATAAAGTTTACAGAATTTGCATTGCTTAAAATATAATCACTTAATATCACAAGAACAGACAATAGTTTTATCTAATATGAATATTGAGCATTCTAGATTCTAGAACTTCAAGTTTAATTTTTAATGCAACAAGCACTTTTTATATAGTAATTTACCTTATATCTAGTTCTATAACAATTACATTTCAGTTTAATTAAAAATTATGTATAATGGAGTTGTGTTTTGAAGTTTTAGATTATATAATATATTGACAAATATATTTTGTAATAAATACCACACGACAAAATATAATTAATGACAATATCTTTTAGCTTAATTTACTTAATTCTTGCTTGTTAATTTGATTTTAAAATTTAAATCATGTAAAAAAAATTACTTTTATTGTGAATTTTTCATGTATTTAATAACTCTAGAAATTTTGTAATAGAGTTTCTCACAAATTTACAACTAAGGCCTAAATGATTTTTTCCTTACACTAGAATAATACATGGTAGCATTTAGCTATCAGTTTTTCCTCCTTGAAAACTGGTAACTGATTCAATTTAAATATTTTAGTGAAATTTTGTGATGCAAATATTTTAGTGATTTTTGCATTACAAAATTTCACTAAAATATTTAAAGAATTTTTGCTTTTTCACTTAGTCAAGTTTTGAAAAAAAATGTTTTCTAACAAATAACTTTTATAATAATCCTCTCTCCTGAATTCAATAAACATAAGCAGAAAAGAGATCACTTAGAGATGTCAGAAAACATTTGCATTCGTGTGAATTTGCTGTTAAAATCAAATGAGAAAAATGTGCAATGTCAATATATGTGAATCATTCTAATTTTGTTCTATCATTAAATATCTTTTAGAAATTTTATTGTTTAAAAACTATTATTTTATTCACTTGCTCAACAATTTAATTAAAAAAAATAACAGAATTAGATTATAGGTAAATCACTAGCTGTGTAGCATATTACATTTATGCACTATCTTACAATACTTAACTGTTTTATAGTTTTTATCAAACAAATTATTATAGTACTATATTATCATAATGGAAAACATTGTTACTTAATGAACATTTAATAGTTAACAGACATCTTAGTTTTCACAGTGACATTTTATATTACAATAATTACAAACACCAAAATCTGGACAGATTTTTACTTTACGATACATATTTTGTCTATTATATGAAATAATTCGTAATAAGAACTTTAACATTAAAGTCTTATCTATAAGAAAAGGATCTGTACACTGTTCAATAAAAACAAGACTTAGTTAATATTTACTTATAGTATGCAATATAGTTAAAGTAATTTAAATCTGAATAACATTTTACAACATTGAAATTTTTTTTATAAACCTTCTTAACTGAAATCACGATCAGGCAACACAATAGGTGCAATCAAAGTCCATGCGTATAATATGATACAAATCCAGCTGGAGACTATTTTAATCCACATGGGTGGATAAAAGTTATCAATGTTGGCTTCAGCAGTCACATTGTGGGCTGATGGTCTATGAGGGGAAAAAAGTATTTTGTATGAGTAAAAAATATATAACTTGTACAAATCTTATTATAACTTGAAAAAATTTCTTTAAAATAAATATTAAATAACATGATAGTTTTCAGCAAATATTTAGTGATTAAGACAATGAATAGTTAATATTTGTAATGTCCTATTAATTAAAATACCACCAGTTGACATTTCATTAATTGCATTATTTTTAATTATAACCTGTTAATTTTAAACAAAAAAATAACTTGATGGGTAATTTTACTTATATAAAACAAGAAGAAAAATTCAATTACAAGAAGTGTGGAGTCAGAACTTGAAGTTGGTACATTTTTACCAACTCTGACCTCAATTTAAAATCTAAGAAGTTATTTTAATACTTTCATACTGTGTGATAGTACCTTAGTCTTAAGTGTGTAATTTCTTTACTTAAAATAATAATTCAATGTTAGTTGTAAAAGGAATATTAACATCATAATTTTTCTTTATTTTCCATATCTAGTGATATTAAAATATAGCTTGATTCATATGGTAAATCATCAAACTACTTTAAATAAATGCCATGTGGTACCATTCATCAGTTTAGAAGGTTTACCTTTTAATAAAACAGAGTTTTCATGAAGAAATTGAAGTCAGATTTAAAAATTGAAGAACCAGAGTCAGTGATTGTGCATGCCCACTCTCACTGCCTTGTAAATCATTATTCTTTTGAAAATCTAGCATAAGATCTACCAGCAAAATTAGTATGAATTTTAATAATTAAAATACATTCCCAAAGTTGTCTATCTGTCTGTCCATATGGTCTTCATTAATCTTGAGAATGAAGTTAGATAGCTGAAAATCAAGATCCATCATATAAAGTTTACAGGTTGGAGGAAACCAATTAACTTTGTAAGAACTTCTGGTGTGGACCACATCGCAATTTTTTAAATTATGATTAAAAATTGCAGTCTGGCTTGTGACAATGTTGCAATAAATAATTTCTTGTTAATTTTAAAATGATCATTGCAAGATTTTATTGTTTTAATGTAATCTTTAATATTTCAATTCATTTTTTTCAATAGCATATTGAAGTTTTTACAAAATTTGCTATAAAAAAAAACTCAATATTACTACAGTCGACCCCCCTATAAGATCATTGATTATTCCGTTTTATATGAATTCCATGTTGTACGAGTCACTTAGATTTTACAAATACATGTACCGGGCTGTGAACGGCTCACGTATTTGTAAAATTTAAGTGACTCGTACAACATGGAATTCATATAAAACGGAATAATCAATGATCTTATACGGGGTCGACTGTATATTAGAAGCCCACACCTCATTTTTTTTTATTTCTTTGGTTAAAACTGTCTTAATACTCCTTGCTCCTTTCACTGTGGTGCTTTTTTTTTTTTTTGAGAAATCAATATTTTAAAATACAACAAACAACACATTCTAAAAAATTTGAAGAAGAATGCAAGAATTAGATCAAAACAATATAATAAAGATCTGTAGAAATCAATCTGTTATAAATGTATCTAAAGAAAATAGTATTTTGCTGATATGGGTTGATGTGATATTTTGGACAGTTTGACCCATATCAGCAAAACACAAATATATTGGTAAGGGACATTGATCTCACATTGAGAAGTACATTGATGAATACTAAAAATTTTTTATATTTGATATCATTCCAAGAATGCCACACACACATTATGGATAACTGTTTCTGCTGTATTTACATTTGAAATACAGTAGAGCGTCGATTTTCTGAATCAATTGGGGACTGGGGTTGTTTGTATAACTGATATTTCGGATAACCGATTTATGTACAAAAAAATAGTTTAACGCATCCGATGTTGAAATTTTTCTCCGTTGCGTGTCACTTTGCGTTGAATTTTCATCGATGTTAAGCCTAACAAAGACTATTGTATTGTTAAAAATTATTTTTTTATTTTGTACAAACAAAATAAATATATTGAAAAATATAAAAACAATAAAAAATTATACTTCAGATGTTAATTCAGTATCAAAAACGTAAAATATTTGAGTAGCCCAAGACATAGCCAAAGATTGCAGCGCCACAGCACTAGCGAAAATTTAAATTTGTCGACTGGAATTTCTTCAGATAAATGACACTCTACTGTAGTTTTAAAAATGTTAAAGTATATTTACTTACTTATACCAATTGGTCAATGTCATCATAACATAGAGTGAAGCCAGGGCAAACATAAAATGAAAGAAAGACCAACTGTAAACTACTGCATCATCTTCATTATCCCAAACACGTCCTTTCTCTTCATCACCTGATTTTCCTTCTAGAAAAAATTTTTAAAAACAATTTTAATCATCATAATAATTAGCTATTTTACAATCTATCAGTTTCACTACAGTCAACACTCACAATCTGTTTTAAACTTAGTTTACACAGCATGCAATGTTCTATTTTTCTTATGTTATTTTAACAACTTGAAAATTTTCATCTTGTATAAATTTGAATATTTCAAAAAATTTAAAAATTATTACAAAGCCAAACATTGTTAATTATTCCCATATTGTTATTTTTATAAATTTACATAAAGTCAATGAAATGAATTTAGGTAATTATTTCTCAACAAAGAAATTCTATTCTACTTTTGAAGACAAGTCACAAAAATGAGAGAGAGAATAACTTATAGAATAAAGCCATTTAATTTTTTTATTCATTTTTTTTAAATTTCTGAAACCATATTATTTAACACTAAATAATTCATATATAATAATATAGTTTTTTACATAAATAATAATAATATAGTTGAATGAAAGGTTTACAATTATCATCAATGGAAATCAAATAAAAATACTTTGAGACTAATGGGACTAATCTCATGGCATTTAACCTAATTTTTTGTGATGTATTTAAATTTAATAAATTTTTAACTTTCTTAAAAAATATTAAAGATTATCAGAGATTTGACAAGAATTATATATATATAATTCTTCTAAATTCACACTTTCTCAATTTTAGTAGATATAAAATTCCCCATAAAAATAAGTTATAGAATTGAAAATTTAAGAATTGGAAGAATAACAATGAAATTCTGTAAGCCTAATCATAATCTATATAGCATGAATGAGTCTTTAACAATGTATTATATAATCTTATTTCATAATATAAGATATATATATAAGGATTGATCAAATGAAACCAGTTCATGTAATGCAAGGGGAAGGGATGACATCTCATGTGATGTGATAAGCATACACCAATGAACAAGCATGTCTCTCACATTTTGTTTTTGGCATAGAGTAGTGAAAACATGGCCAGAGTTATTCAGAAACTGTCCAAGGTTGAAACATGGTCGAAGCCACATTTTGACCTTGGACAGATACCAAACAAGCATGCAATACAAACACCCCAACACACTAAAAAAATTCAAAACACAGGTCTCCTATGTTTTGAATTTTGACGACTGCATTTTTTGACATTGCAGGACATATGCTAGTGAACTTTGAATATCCTCACCTGAGCATCAATGCCAACCACTACAATGTAACCTTGGACAAGCTACAAATCCATAAAGAATAAATGACCAGGTATCATGTGGTCTGATTTTGTTGCATGCCAATGCTTGACTTCATGTTGCAAACAATGTGCAGGATGTTTTAGCATAAAAAGGTTGGGACGTTCTGCACCACTCTTCCTACAGCCCTGATCTGTCATCATGTGACTTTCATTTGTTTGAACCTATAAAAATAACTCTTAATGGACAATGCTTTACCTATGATGTGAAAATCAAGAAAGCAATCACCCAATGGTTCAAGGATCAACCAACATTGTTCTTTGCAAATGGTATCCATTGTCTTCCCAGGCAGTGGAATGTGTGTCTGGATGCCTATGGTGACTTTTTACTGAACAAAAGTGCATTCCAGTTTTCTTACATATTGCTTTAATTATACCATATCAATGAATGTACTGTTTCATTTATCTTAATAAATTTACTCAAATGAGGTTTATATGAAAACTATAATCCAGTTTTTAATAGTCAAACATTTAAAAGCCATAGTTTTTGAGTTAGATTTTATTAAATAATTTAAAATTAATCTAATAATTTTGAATTTTGATCTTACAAGATGGTGCTTAACTACCTTATAATTCTGTAGATCAACCTTCTTTGACTTTTTTAAAATTGCATGTATTTGAAAACAAATAGCTTTATGATTTTTGTTGTTAGTCCATGTTAAAGATATTATATATCAAATTAAAAGAGAAAAACTGGGGAGGGATTTGTTGATATAGGTTCGATTATAGATCATTTGAATTTAAAATAAACAAATGCAAAAATCAATTTTTTTGAAGCCTATGAGCTCAATCTGAGCTCTATTCAGTAATGGTTTATTTTCATTCTATTGATTGTTTCCTATCATCTGACAATGTATGCAACAGAATTTTAGTTTTTGGGTTTTGTTTATATGCCATCTCAGAAAATATGCAAACTAGTAATCAATTAAAAAACGCATTAAACTGTAATAAAAAAAATAGCAGGAAAACAATTTTTATTGTAAAAAGTTTTTTTTTGTCATCACAGACTGAATTAGGTATTATAATATCTAAGGTCTATGCTCATTGGAAATACAAGAAAATATGTTTAAATAATAACAAACAAATGGGCATATGTTTAAGTATTTAGGTTTTTTAGACAAACATATTGAGACATGAAATTGTATAGGCAAAGGTATTTAAAAGTTGGATTAAAGTTAGATAACTTAAAAATTAACCATCACACTATGAACAGATTAGTAAAATTACTTACAGTGACAGAAGTTCAGACAAAACAATTTCTTCACAGGAACATAAGATACAACTAACAAACATAGAATAACTGATAACACTATAATAATTAGATACACACAAGAACTGGATGTTTGAAGTTTTTAAAGCAGTCAAGAATAATCCTAGGCTCAGACATTTCCAAAAGTCAATAAAATTTTCTTCAGTGAGTTTTGAGCACCTTTTTGAAAGATGCCATGGAATTTACTCATAGGCTGAGAGCCACAGCAATAGGAATCCCATTGTGTATACAAACACTTGCCAACCAGTAGCATTTTGTATGCACCATCAGTAACAGGCCACTTTTCCCTTTATCAGCATTTTTAAAGAATTTGATATTACCACAAACACTTCATTTAATTAGTCTAATACCAATATGTATGACGAAGACATTGTATGTATTTTATTATGAACGACTAAAGCAAACCAGAACAATGTTCTCATATTCCTTTAATTGAGAAAGAATCAAGATTGATATTTTTATATATGTATGAGAAGAATTTTAGATCAAATGTGATAATTTTAAATGGCAGATATGATAAATTGCATCTTCAAGTCTGGAAATGTTAGTGCCCTTACATTGGTGGCAAAATCAATTATGGCCAAAATCATCATAAGGAAATGAGTTACTTTTACAGTTAGAGCAAATTATTGAGCAGTACTATAGTTTCTCTGCAAAAAAAGAAGAAACATATAATTCATCACTTAAGAATATACAGACTATATGATATGAACTTTCTCAAGAAAAGAAACCAGATGATTCTTTGAGATTTGTGAGATTTTACAAAGATTACAAATCTTTGTAAAATAGTAAAATATGCTGATGATGGTTTTGCCTTATTGCATTGCAGGGCCTCCCATGCATTGTGGTGTGGCAAATGAAAAACTTATTCTGCCTGATAAGAAAAAGAGATAAGAAATAAATTACAACCAGAAAAATCATTGTCCTTAATAATTGCAGTGAAAGTCAAAAAACTGCAACTGTCATGAATACACTAACATTAATAAAGCAAATCATAGCACAAATGCATATAGTGGGAAGCACTCATCATGCAACAATATCAAGACTCCTGACAGATCAAGATGGAACACACAAATCTAGGTGTAGATTTATGATGTATTCTATAAAATTAAAACCTTTGTGATGTTAAGAATATGGCAAAAGCTTTATACTCTAACAGTGTTTATGGCAATAGCTTTATAAAATATCATATGCAGAGGTATATTAAATACCTTTAATAAGCAAAATTTAATTTAAGCATTGAGCAATATCAATGTTAATAAAGAATTTTTTCACTTTTTATGCTGTCAGCATTTTTCTATCAATGCTCCTGCTATTCCCCATACTAAAGGTTGGCAAGTATGTGTACAAAAGTATACAGATTTCAATCATCATGTACTGTACATACTATTAAACAGAAATTCAAACATTTCGAAATAGTCAAATTTTCTCTCTCTTTCTGTTCCCTATACGACTTGATGTATCTTGACATCGTATACTGCTGTTCATTGAAATTGCAATACCAACAAAGACATGAGTTACAACAATGAAATTTATTTCAATGATGACATTTAGTACAAGACATAAATGATTTCAATTACAGATCTATAATTGAAAAGTAACATGCTAAATTCAGTATTTTGTCCACCTTTAGTGGTTGTAACTGATTGCACACAGCAAATAAGATTCTGGATGGATGTTTGTGGAATATCATTCCATGCAGATTCAATATACATCCACAATTCAGCAGTTGTAAACTGCATGTGATGAAATAAGGTGATTTTTGAGCCAATTTTTGAGCAATCATATCTCACAAATTTGATGGAGAATAAATTGGACAACCATGCAGGCCAAGGAAGAACTGATACTAGTTGGTCATGGTAGTTCCAGGAATGGTCTGTAAGAGGCAAGACTTCTGGTTCCAAGATGTACTGCTGACTGTTCATAGTGCCTGTGATTTGTATATGGTGAAAGCATGATTAAAATGTAATAGCATCCCAAACCATAATGCTCATAGCAGAATTGCTATGACATTGCAATGCACCCTTCCAGATACCATTCCCCACAGTATCTGCAAATGAAGATCCAGCTATCATGAGTCCAAACATTATATCTAGACTCATTGGAAAACATGATTTGCTCCCATTCAGCAATCCAATGTCTTCATTCTTTGCACCTTGAAGCCTCTGATGTCTACAGTATAAAGTCAGAAGACATCACAGTAATACATTCTGAGCTATGAACTCTTGCTGCAGCAATCATCCTCAGTTGTTGTGATAATATTGTGTATGCTGCTGTTTGATTCATTACCGCCATGTATACCAAGAGCCTTCTTCCTGTGCTGACATAGCCATAGGTGCTCCAGAACCCTCACAATTATGATTAGAACATTCTTCTGTCCAATATCTCCAAATAAGAATAACTTCACTCAATGTGTGAAGCAATTTCATGATATAACAAACTGCCTTCTCTTAACCAAACAATTCTTTCTCTTTCAAAGTCCATCAACTGTTTATATTGTTGTTTTGTTATGTGGTGATGCACGTTTACATATTAACAAAGTAACACAAATTGAGTTCATTGATAAAATGTTCAGAATTTGCTTTTTCAGCTCTCATATCCTCAGTCACATATTGCAACCTTCACTGGGGTATCCTATTTGAATATGCAGCTAATATTTTAATCATTTGAATTTCCTACACAACAACCTGGCTGCCAAGTTTTTGGTTGATTCAATAACTTCTCATTGATGTTATAATTTCAATGAAGAGCAGTGTATATATTATGGCATAATATAAATGGCAAATTCAATTGTTCCAGTCTCTTACAAAACAAAGACAAAGACCATGCATTGAAAAGAGGAAAATCATAATGACAGTGTTACTGACACAACATATTGATAAACAAATGATTACCAGCTCAATGGTATAAAAAATGATATAATAAACATTAACAAGATAAAATACTACTGAAAATGCTTAATTTGTTATAAATAATGACTACTTATCAGTTTACTTAAGATTTAATCATATACTCACAAATTTTCATCAATAATAAATATAATCAAGCATTAAGGGAAATTCAAATATTTTCTGTTAAATGAAAAAAAAAACTTCATTTGGAATATAACACCTTAGTTTGTAAGACAATTATTTTAGAATTTAAAATAAGCTGTTGACTGCTACTCAATGGAATTTCTGACAAAAATGTTTAAGTTATTAAAAATATTGATAACACAATAAGACAATGCATAAAAGCTGGTAATTTCTTGAAATATAAAAATTCACTAACCACTGCTTAAAATATACAATTGAAATAGTAAAATAATATTTCTTCAATGAGTATCAAGATCATATATACTTGTTATTAAGGTTGAGGCTTATTCACAAAAATTATTTTTTGTGAATAAGCCTCAACTTTAATAACAAGTAAAATAATAATTGAAAGTTAATACTTTAAATTATTGATTGTTTTGACTAGATAATCAATTTCAACAAAATAAATCCAAATATTTTTTGTGTCTGTCTTACTATCAGTTTTGTTTTTTATTTAATTTTCAGCAATAATCTCTGATGTAAAAAAAAGTCATAATAGCTACATACAAATAAACTGTACTCTGATCACTAATATAATCTGATTATAATTCAGAAGAGAAATTTAAACTGCATTGTTCAGTAATAACACAGGGTGTTTCAAAATGAATATCAGGGTTTTAAGGCTTTGTAGTATTTATTACATTAAGTTACAATTATAAATAATACATCAAATGAAAGAGCAACTCAAACAGTTTTATTGGATATACCTGTGATGCACTGTTTCCTCTGTCTTCCATTAGAATGCATTACTGTAGTAGCAAAGAGGGCAACTAGCAAACAAAGCTTTGTGTGTTTTACAGTTACTGAATCTGTAGTTACAGTGCAACATGCATTCCATATTAAGTTCCATTGTAATCCTCCAAGTGATAATAATAATATCCATAGATGATATCATCAGTTTGAAGACACTGGCTGTCTTTGTAAAGGGAAGAGTACGGGACGACCAAGAGTGACTGAAGAATGTGTTGAACGAATGAGAGAGTCTTTCACGTGTAACCCCTAAAATCAGTGCAGAAGGCTAGTAGTGAATTAGCAATGCCAGTGACATCTGTGTGGAGAGTTTTAAGGAGACACTTACAACTACGTCCTTATCGTTTGCAGTTGTTACAAGCTGTAAAGCCTACAGATATAGTTTACATGCCAACTTTACAAACGAAATGTTGCTGTATGACAATGAAGATTTTCTGGATCGTGTCGTCTTCAGTGATGAATCAACATTTCACCTAAGTGGAAATGTGAACACTCATAATGTGCCTACCTGGGGGTCAGCAAATCCCCAGGAGATGGTACAGTTGAAACGAGACTACCCAAAATTGAATGTTTTTTGTGCCATATCCCAGCAGAAAGTTTATGGGCCTTTCTTTTTCGGTGAAGCAACTGTAACTGGTGTTTCTTATCTTGATGCGCTACAACTGTGGCTCTTTCCTCAATTGGAAGAAGATGAACCAGAGAACTTTATTTGGCAGCAAGATGGCTCAGGATGCAATTGGTTAAATGATGTTATACCCAACTGCTAGATTGGCCGCCAGGGGCTGGATGACAGAGCTTGTTTTACCTGATCTGACACCATGAGACTTTTACCTTTGGGTTCATAAAGGATCACATGTGCACGCCTCCGCTACCAGCTGACCTACCTGACTTAAGAAATAGGATTGAAGCAGTTGTTGCAACAATTACTCCAGACACACTGATCAAGGTTTGGGAAGAACTCGCCTATCGACTAGATGTGTGCCATGTGATGAATGGTGTTCACGTTGAACATTTGTAGGAAAAACTGTTTGAGTTGTTCTTTCATTATTTATAATTGATTAATACTACAAATATAATTAATAAATACTACAAAGCCTTAAAACCACGATATTCGTTTTAAAACACCCTGTATAATATAAACATTAATAGAATATCATTAGCAATGCTATTAATACAAATTTTAATAATATTCAAATTATTCAGAAATACTAATTATAATGTAGTAACAAAAAATTATACTACAGTAAATATATTGAAATAAAAATGTAATTCAATTATATTTGTTCTTGAATTTACTATGACTATAATGCTTAAAAAAATTATTTTTACAATCAAAAATTAGTCTAAAATAAGCTACTATATGAGAAAATGTAAAAATTGTTAATTCTTGAGAAAAACTTTAATGCAATAGTTCTGTAACAAAACATTTTATCATCTGAAATCACAAAAAAATAATCACATTAACATTTTAGTTCTGAACAATATTTATTTTCTTAATTAATGATGTTTAATTAGAATTTGCTTTATCAATATGTGTATCTATTTCTTATTTCCTGAATGTAAAAAATATCTTATTTGAAAAAACTTAAAAATTTTTTACATTAATCCAGATTCATAACAATTTATTGATAATATTATAATGATAACATTATATGTATTAATCAAAATAGAATTTCCAAAATTACTTTTAAATAGTTCATTATGCAATTTTTTTTTCTCTCTTGTTATTCAGTTACTACAGCATTAACACAGAAAAATAAAGAAAAAGAAACACATGTAAACACTGAAGAAATAATCATACCTTCCTCATCAACCAGAGGTGTTGATCCATTTTCTGGAGAGTGAAACAGACAAGAAAACAAGAAACATATGTAAAGAACAAAAGAATATCCATTAAATATTTAAGAAATTATTTAATTCACATTAAAATAAACATATAAAAATATTACAAATTATTATTACATTCTCACATTCATCATTTTTTTTTCAATAAAGATATATTTCCTACTTTATTAATAAAAATTGATAAAGTACATAAATACATGTTTAAATGATATACTTTCATGTTTAAAACAAAAAACTTCTATTATAGCTATTATAAGTCTAGTTTATATTTGAATAATCTTTTTAATATATAATTTGAATAATAAGAAATTTATACTAATTTTTTAATATGAATTATATAGTTAAATTAATGTGTTTTAACATATTAAAACACATTAATTTGGTGATATTTGGTGAACATTAATATGGTAAAAGCCATAAGTTCCTGGAATAATCACTAATAGTCTAATGCATAATACAATTTTTGCACTAACACATTATTTAAGTTACATAACAGATTAAATTTATCATAACAAAATTTAGTTTGAATGTTTTACACAATGCATTAAGAATGTAATAAGGACTAGCTGCTGTATAACAGTATGACAAACTTTTGTTTTGTTTTTAATGGACAGAAATATATACTAATTTTTCATTTTCTCCTATTCTTTGAATATTTAAAAAAAGTTTTCCTATTTCTGAAGATAAAGACAAAATACATAGATAATAATTTTTACTTTTCAAAAAATTATTTATGAACAACATTTTTAAAAATTCTAAAACTTCTTTTTGATCAAATGAATGATAACTGGTTCAGAATTAAATACTTTGAAGAAATCCACATTAACTATTAACTAATATCAAATATATAAGCTGGAACTTACATATAATACAAAAACATACCTCCACATACTTTCTAGCAGTTTTATTTTTGTTATATTTCTGATATTTTAAAACTTATGAAATCAAAGAATGGTGACAATATTCCAAACTTGGAAATTGCTGTAGACATTCAGTTTCATGTAAGCTGTAACCTTATGCAGGCCCATGAATGTGGTAAAAAACATTTACTGCTTGGAAGGTATGTTTCTATGCTAATAATATATTTCATTTATTCAATCTAGGAACTTATGGTTGTCTCCTCTTGCAGATTTAATACACTATTCTTTTGTATATTGCAATTCAAAATACTAATGAACTTAATAAATTGTTAAAATTTATTAAATTTTTAACAATTTGTTTCAGTTAAGACTTACTGTAAAAAGAGTGCTGACTGTAGTAAAATATTTCAACTAACTTATAAGCAATATATAATTATCAGAGTATAGATTTTATAAATTTATTCATAGTTTTAAAAAATTCATTTTAAAAATCAATAAAATTACAGTTGTGTTTCAATGTTATCAGTCAGCTGACAATTCTTATTTTCATGTTTCACTCAAATATGTAAGATAATGTCACTGTTTAATATAAAGTGCACACCTTAATTTCTTCATACTCATTAACAGAATTTTTGTCAACAGAACCAGCATCTATTTACAGTGCAAGTAAAGTAAATTATGTATCACTGTCTTCCATGATAACAAAGTTGGAAACCCCTTCACTTTCCATGCTATGTTCTTCTGAATCAACATTGAATTTTATAATCACATTTTTCTATATACAATCATCTTTATTGCTGTTTAAAGTACTGGAAATGCATTATTTCTTAAAAGAGCACTGTAGAACTTATTCTGAAATTTTCTTCCAAGTACTTATGTCACTAATGTAATGGATTAACACAACTGAGCTAAGTTGATCACTTTAATGACTTTAATAAACCAATGTTTGTAATAGGAAATATTTAAAGTAACCCAATTGAATTATTTCCTCTGTTGACTATTTATTTAAATTAATAAAATAAGATTAAGCAAAATAAGATTAGTGACCTCTGGTTCCATGCAAGTTATAACTTACATTGAATCTAAAATGTACCCCATTTTCAGACAATGTGAAAAAGTGCCTCTTACAATTTGAGTAAATACAGTAATTTACAGATTCTAAAGCTAGATTTTATCAACCTAACAGTTATCAGGTTAATTAAGAAATACAAAAATTACTTATTGTTAAACAAAACAATACAGTATATCACGGGTTTACTGTATAAAACATAAGGTATTTATTGAATTCTATAAAATAGCTGTTTCTTGTTTGTCTTATATGGTTATTCTTTATTCTTACAAATTTAATTACCTTTTAATTTTTGTATATGTTCTATTTAATTATATATATATAATTAAATAGAACATATATATAGCATACTTCATTTTATGTACCATTTTAATACACATTTAAAATTATAAAATTATTATAAAAATAGTTAAGAAAATTAAAAAGTTTTTAAGAAGATTTTCTCTACTAAAACTACTGGAAAAAATAAAAGGTTAGCCAATTGATACACAAATATTTCTAGCTTAGAATTATATACTTATTTGGTAAATCAATAATACTTAACATTTTAAAATTTTTCTTCAATACTCAGATTCTAAAATTATGTAAAAATACTATACTACTTAATTCTTTGCCTCACAATTTTCAAAAAGATATGTCATCCTCAAGAAATCATTGCAATTATTCATCCCTAATTCACAGTAAAAACAATTCTAAAAGTAGTTATAAAAATAACAACAACTTACGACTTCCATTATCCTTGACCAAAATATTTTCAGCCATTGTGATTTTTCTTACTTGACTATTACTAGATGTGCGAATACTAGAAATAAAATTTAATTTCATTTATAGTTTATTATTTTAAGTACTTATATTAAGATTTATTGAAATATTAAATCAAAGAAAATAAAATATTTGAGTCAATTTTATCAAAACAAAATTTCTGGATAAGCAACTAACAGAAATTAACTTAAAATTTAAGCTTTAGTAAATTCTATTATGTAATAATTTAAAAATTTTTACATAAAGATTTTTTACTGACAAGATGATTCTAATCCAAAAAAAAAAAAATAACGATTCATTATAGTTCAACTTAACTGACTTAAGACCAGGGTACCGATCTGTCGCACCCCCCATTGTTATGACAATGGACCAGAGTACCGATTCGTCGTTACCCTGCAAAAAGTCGATTTTAATGAAATTTATTGACAACAGATGCCAGCACTTGACGGTAGTGTGTTGTCTACCATCTGTTTCACATATTTTTGTCCAGGTGGTGTTTTGTTGACTCAAATTTTTATTTAGCGATTATTTTCTTAATTTATATATCTTTTGATAATTTTTTATTATATTTATAGCATATTTACGTAATAATATTATTAAAATACGTTCATTCATGCTATAATATGTTTATTCAGTTATAATAAGTCAACGTATTATAAATATTTAAATTGTGACTCTCAATTTTGATATTTTTTAATTTTTTATTTAATTTAAAATATTAGCACATTGTAAATGTATTACTACTGGTGTATATATTTATCACAATAATTTATATTATTGTTCAAAATAAAATAAATAAAGAATATTAGTTCGTAATAATCATCGATAGCAAAATAAAGGTTAGATTCCAAACAAAGGATATATTATAATCTGTGATAATTTTAAAACTAAAAATCGTACATTCATAAATGTTATATCGAATTGTACAGAACAATATTTCAAGTCGTTCTAGCTTAGTTTCAAGAACAAACTAGGTAACTGGAGAATGTTACTTTTAACAAAATGTTACAAATTTTCACAATTAGATGTCAGTTCTGATATATTATAATTTTTTTCTATCGAATTTTTTATTGAAACGTAATTAAAAATACGTATTTAAAACTACAGATATTAATATATGTAACGTGATTTTTTTCATATGAATATAACAATAACTTAATTTTTGGTGAATTTTTAAAATAATATCACCTGTCTGACCTTGTCTGACCTATATTGCCCTTGGCCGTTTCAGACAATAAACGTAAACAAGGGGTGTGACGACTGGAAATAAGAGAGTTAAAATGTGAAATTTTAGCAACCCTTTGAATTATCATACTTTCCTTAACTATTGAAGACTTCTACAATATTTGCATTGTAATTTGTATTTTATATTTGTTTTCTTTTTAATTTATAAAACTTATAATACAAGGGCAGGTCTTTTTTCAACTTTCAATGGTCCATAAAACTTCACAATCCCCTCTTCATAGAATTGTGATGGGCCTTAACATTGTTTTGAAGATCGTCATTAGTCTTGAACCTCTGTCCTCCTAGCCACTTTTTCAGTTCAGGGAGCAAGTGAAAGTCTTCACACATTAAAGGTGTATGAAGACTTCCACCCAGCTTGAAACTTTTAAACATCCAGCATATAGCTCCGATTTAGCACTGAGCAACTTCACCTCTTTTCTGAACTTAAAACGTGGCTAGGAGAGCAGAGGTTCGAGACTAATGATGATCTTCAAAACAACATTAAGGCCCATCTCAAGTCACTGGTGGCAACATTCTATGAAGAGGGGATTGAAAAGCTCATGCACAGATATGACAAATGCCTCAATCTTCATGGTGATTATGTCGAAAAGTAACCATGGTTGTACCTAACTTTTGGTTATAAATTCGTTTTGTTATTTACACTTATCTGTGTTTTATGGACCATTGAAGGTTGAAAAAAAAAACACGATGTATTTTTTTATATAAAATTAAGACACGAATCAAAAAATTATTTGCTTACATATAGCATTTTTTAGTAACAAATATTTAAGACAACTTTAATACAGGATTATTTAAACAACTATCCAATTGAAATTCATTTTAAGATAAATCTGTAAACAAGCTGACCTTTTCAAAACCTGCTTCTGTTAGTTAACATTTCTCTTCCATTGCATTTAATTAACAATCTCAGCATTATTTTTAAAAATCTTCACTATGCTGCATTATTACTACTTACTTGTACATATAGTGCCAAATGTAGTGCACCCATTTTTGTACTTGCACATTACTGACAATCAACCAATTACATATCATATGACAGTCAACTATCATAAAATAAATGCATTAAGCTGATTATATACATTTGTTCTTGGATTTTACCAGTTTGTGGCCATTTTTATTATTTTAGCTAGCTATGTAAACCAGTAATCTTACTTAAATTTGTTTACTTGGATTTTATCACTATTTTAAAAATTACTAAGTTGTATGGCACAGTTTGCACAAAAGAACATGTACTATTACACAATGTAATAACACAATGTTACAAGCAATTAAGATAAACTAAGTTATATTGGCAATTGATTTAAAATAAATGTTTAGTAAACATTTTTTAAAATTTTGAATTAATTACCTTGAATAAAGAACACAAGCAAACCATATAATTAATCCAACAATGCTTTGGGCATCAAAAGTATTCTTGCTTGGACTGCCCCAAGGTAATGATTTGCAATTGGGATCTAAAAAGATTAATTTAATGATTAATACATAATTTCAAATATTCAAGCTAAGTGTAATACAATTTAATTTTTCACTCATACATATCATATTAAATATAAACTAGGAAATAAAATATGCATTAATACAAAGTATAAAAAAATTATAGAAAACACCAAACAAATATAGAAAATTTCCTAGATAATAATATGTTTGTTTCTTGTCTTTATGAATACTATATAATTCTATTGATTACTCCTGTATCAATATAAATTAAAATTTCTAAAGTTATCAAATATTACAAAATGGTATTAAAATTCAGAAATAAAATTCTTTAAATTTCAATTTTGCTAATGTATGAATGGTTAATTAAATATAAACTGATAAAATCTTCATAAAGAAAAGAAACGTAAACTTTATTAAAATTGTTCTCATTGAGATTTTTCATATATTTTAAATTGCAAACTGAATAACTGGTTTCATTAATATTTAGCAGGTCAATTTTAGACAAAAATTAACTTTAAAAAATGTCTTTTCAACCTGATTGAACTTAATAAATATCTAATGTAGCAGGATGATACAACAGGCTTAATTTTCTTGTAAAACAATGGAAGGGAATGTTATTTTTTAATATAAACAATAACCTGGTCAAAAGTATTCTGTGCTACATTCAATCCTTAAAAAGGACCATAGGACTTACTGTCCAATTTGCCTTACCCCACCAAGTTGAAAATATTTGAAGCCATCTATAACCAGCAAAATGTCCTTCAATCAACACAACAGCATACCCCACTGTCTCAACATTACTAATTTCCTGAGCACACAGTATGAAATAACTAATTTGAAAAACTTTTAATCTACATAGGATATCAAAAACACTACTCACAATTAGTAGACATATAACACAAAACAACTTTATTTCAAATCAGCAAAAAATTAAAAATTTATATTATGATGTGCAATTTTGTAAAAGTTGTCTATACATCATGTAGAATGTGTAGACAGCTTTTACAAAATTGCACGTCATAATATAAATTTTTAATTTTGTACATAACATGCATGTAAATTTCAGATATCATCTTCATATCTATCCTCACATTTTTTTTAAAAGTAAAGGCCTAAACATGAATGTGCAATGTAATACCCCTTTCGCACCGAGCATTTCGATCTAGAGTGTGACTAAGGTCGGAGAGTGTTCTGTGGTGCGAACGCTCTCGACCGTTTCAATCTTGACTGAAACGAGGTTCAATCACGATCGACTGGAGAGAGTTCTCGAAACTAGATCCAATCATAAGAGAGATCCCACAATTCCACACGTGTGAGAAAATACAAGATGGCTGCAGAACACGTGTCGGGATATCGACAGAGAAATAAAAAAGACAGCTGGAGAGACGATGACTTCTATCTATTATTAGATGTACGGCAAGAAAAAGTATTTATTTCTAACCAAANTTAGTAGATATAAAATTCCCCATAAAAATAAGTTATAGAATTGAAAATTTAAGAATTGGAAGAATAACAATGAAATTCTGTAAGCCTAATCATAATCTATATAGCATGAATGAGTCTTTAACAATGTATTATATAATCTTATTTCATAATATAAGATATATATATAAGGATTGATCAAATGAAACCAGTTCATGTAATGCAAGGGGAAGGGATGACATCTCATGTGATGTGATAAGCATACACCAATGAACAAGCATGTCTCTCACATTTTGTTTTTGGCATAGAGTAGTGAAAACATGGCCAGAGTTATTCAGAAACTGTCCAAGGTTGAAACATGGTTGAAGCCACATTTTGACCTTGGACAGATACCAAACAAGCATGCAATACAAACACCCCAACACACTAAAAAAATTCAAAACACAGGTCTCCTATGTTTTGAATTTTGACGACTGCATTTTTTGACATTGCAGGACATATGCTAGTGAACTTTGAATATCCTCACCTGAGCATCAATGCCAACCACTACAATGTAACCTTGGACAAGCTACAAATCCATAAAGAATAAATGACCAGGTATCATGTGGTCTGATTTTGTTGCATGCCAATGCTTGACTTCATGTTGCAAACAATGTGCAGGATGTTTTAGCATAAAAAGGTTGGGACGTTCTGCACCACTCTTCCTACAGCCCTGATCTGTCATCATGTGACTTTCATTTGTTTGAACCTATAAAAATAACTCTTAATGGACAATGCTTTACCTATGATGTGAAAATCAAGAAAGCAATCACCCAATGGTTCAAGGATCAACCAACATTGTTCTTTGCAAATGGTATCCATTGTCTTCCCAGGCAGTGGAATGTGTGTCTGGATGCCTATGGTGACTTTTTACTGAACAAAAGTGCATTCCAGTTTTCTTACATATTGCTTTAATTATACCATATCAATGAATGTACTGTTTCATTTATCTTAATAAATTTACTCAAATGAGGTTTATATGAAAACTATAATCCAGTTTTTAATAGTCAAACATTTAAAAGCCATAGTTTTTGAGTTAGATTTTATTAAATAATTTAAAATTAATCTAATAATTTTGAATTTTGATCTTACAAGATGGTGCTTAACTACCTTATAATTCTGTAGATCAACCTTCTTTGACTTTTTTAAAATTGCATGTATTTGAAAACAAATAGCTTTATGATTTTTGTTGTTAGTCCATGTTAAAGATATTATATATCAAATTAAAAGAGAAAAACTGGGGAGGGATTTGTTGATATAGGTTCGATTATAGATCATTTGAATTTAAAATAAACAAATGCAAAAATCAATTTTTTTGAAGCCTATGAGCTCAATCTGAGCTCTATTCAGTAATGGTTTATTTTCATTCTATTGATTGTTTCCTATCATCTGACAATGTATGCAACAGAATTTTAGTTTTTGGGTTTTGTTTATATGCCATCTCAGAAAATATGCAAACTAGTAATCAATTAAAAAACGCATTAAACTGTAATAAAAAAAATAGCAGGAAAACAATTTTTATTGTAAAAAGTTTTTTTTTGTCATCACAGACTGAATTAGGTATTATAATATCTAAGGTCTATGCTCATTGGAAATACAAGAAAATATGTTTAAATAATAACAAACAAATGGGCATATGTTTAAGTATTTAGGTTTTTTAGACAAACATATTGAGACATGAAATTGTATAGGCAAAGGTATTTAAAAGTTGGATTAAAGTTAGATAACTTAAAAATTAACCATCACACTATGAACAGATTAGTAAAATTACTTACAGTGACAGAAGTTCAGACAAAACAATTTCTTCACAGGAACATAAGATACAACTAACAAACATAGAATAACTGATAACACTATAATAATTAGATACACACAAGAACTGGATGTTTGAAGTTTTTAAAGCAGTCAAGAATAATCCTAGGCTCAGACATTTCCAAAAGTCAATAAAATTTTCTTCAGTGAGTTTTGAGCACCTTTTTGAAAGATGCCATGGAATTTACTCATAGGCTGAGAGCCACAGCAATAGGAATCCCATTGTGTATACAAACACTTGCCAACCAGTAGCATTTTGTATGCACCATCAGTAACAGGCCACTTTTCCCTTTATCAGCATTTTTAAAGAATTTGATATTACCACAAACACTTCATTTAATTAGTCTAATACCAATATGTATGACGAAGACATTGTATGTATTTTATTATGAACGACTAAAGCAAACCAGAACAATGTTCTCATATTCCTTTAATTGAGAAAGAATCAAGATTGATATTTTTATATATGTATGAGAAGAATTTTAGATCAAATGTGATAATTTTAAATGGCAGATATGATAAATTGCATCTTCAAGTCTGGAAATGTTAGTGCCCTTACATTGGTGGCAAAATCAATTATGGCCAAAATCATCATAAGGAAATGAGTTACTTTTACAGTTAGAGCAAATTATTGAGCAGTACTATAGTTTCTCTGCAAAAAAAGAAGAAACATATAATTCATCACTTAAGAATATACAGACTATATGATATGAACTTTCTCAAGAAAAGAAACCAGATGATTCTTTGAGATTTGTGAGATTTTACAAAGATTACAAATCTTTGTAAAATAGTAAAATATGCTGATGATGGTTTTGCCTTATTGCATTGCAGGGCCTCCCATGCATTGTGGTGTGGCAAATGAAAAACTTATTCTGCCTGATAAGAAAAAGAGATAAGAAATAAATTACAACCAGAAAAATCATTGTCCTTAATAATTGCAGTGAAAGTCAAAAAACTGACTGACAGCAACTGTCATGAATACACTAACATTAATAAAGCAAATCATAGCACAAATGCATATAGTGGGAAGCACTCATCATGCAACAATATCAAGACTCCTGACAGATCAAGATGGAACACACAAATCTAGGTGTAGATTTATGATGTATTCTATAAAATTAAAACCTTTGTGATGTTAAGAATATGGCAAAAGCTTTATACTCTAACAGTGTTTATGGCAATAGCTTTATAAAATATCATATGCAGAGGTATATTAAATACCTTTAATAAGCAAAATTTAATTTAAGCATTGAGCAATATCAATGTTAATAAAGAATTTTTTCACTTTTTATGCTGTCAGCATTTTTCTATCAATGCTCCTGCTATTCCCCATACTAAAGGTTGGCAAGTATGTGTACAAAAGTATACAGATTTCAATCATCATGTACTGTACATACTATTAAACAGAAATTCAAACATTTCGAAATAGTCAAATTTTCTCTCTCTTTCTGTTCCCTATACGACTTGATGTATCTTGACATCGTATACTGCTGTTCATTGAAATTGCAATACCAACAAAGACATGAGTTACAACAATGAAATTTATTTCAATGATGACATTTAGTACAAGACATAAATGATTTCAATTACAGATCTATAATTGAAAAGTAACATGCTAAATTCAGTATTTTGTCCACCTTTAGTGGTTGTAACTGATTGCACACAGCAAATAAGATTCTGGATGGATGTTTGTGGAATATCATTCCATGCAGATTCAATATACATCCACAATTCAGCAGTTGTAAACTGCATGTGATGAAATAAGGTGATTTTTGAGCCAATTTTTGAGCAATCATATCTCACAAATTTGATGGAGAATAAATTGGACAACCATGCAGGCCAAGGAAGAACTGATACTAGTTGGTCATGGTAGTTCCAGGAATGGTCTGTAAGAGGCAAGACTTCTGGTTCCAAGATGTACTGCTGACTGTTCATAGTGCCTGTGATTTGTATATGGTGAAAGCATGATTAAAATGTAATAGCATCCCAAACCATAATGCTCATAGCAGAATTGCTATGACATTGCAATGCACCCTTCCAGATACCATTCCCCACAGTATCTGCAAATGAAGATCCAGCTATCATGAGTCCAAACATTATATCTAGACTCATTGGAAAACATGATTTGCTCCCATTCAGCAATCCAATGTCTTCATTCTTTGCACCTTGAAGCCTCTGATGTCTACAGTATAAAGTCAGAAGACATCACAGTAATACATTCTGAGCTATGAACTCTTGCTGCAGCAATCATCCTCAGTTGTTGTGATAATATTGTGTATGCTGCTGTTTGATTCATTACCGCCATGTATACCAAGAGCCTTCTTCCTGTGCTGACATAGCCATAGGTGCTCCAGAACCCTCACAATTATGATTAGAACATTCTTCTGTCCAATATCTCCAAATAAGAATAACTTCACTCAATGTGTGAAGCAATTTCATGATATAACAAACTGCCTTCTCTTAACCAAACAATTCTTTCTCTTTCAAAGTCCATCAACTGTTTATATTGTTGTCTTGTTATGTGGTGATGCACGTTTACATATTAACAAAGTAACACAAATTGAGTTCATTGATAAAATGTTCAGAATTTGCTTTTTCAGCTCTCATATCCTCAGTCACATATTGCAACCTTCACTGGGGTATCCTATTTGAATATGCAGCTAATATTTTAATCATTTGAATTTCCTACACAACAACCTGGCTGCCAAGTTTTTGGTTGATTCAATAACTTCTCATTGATGTTATAATTTCAATGAAGAGCAGTGTATATATTATGGCATAATATAAATGGCAAATTCAATTGTTCCAGTCTCTTACAAAACAAAGACAAAGACCATGCATTGAAAAGAGGAAAATCATAATGACAGTGTTACTGACACAACATATTGATAAACAAATGATTACCAGCTCAATGGTATAAAAAATGATATAATAAACATTAACAAGATAAAATACTACTGAAAATGCTTAATTTGTTATAAATAATGACTACTTATCAGTTTACTTAAGATTTAATCATATACTCACAAATTTTCATCAATAATAAATATAATCAAGCATTAAGGGAAATTCAAATATTTTCTGTTAAATGAAAAAAAAAACTTCATTTGGAATATAACACCTTAGTTTGTAAGACAATTATTTTAGAATTTAAAATAAGCTGTTGACTGCTACTCAATGGAATTTCTGACAAAAATGTTTAAGTTATTAAAAATATTGATAACACAATAAGACAATGCATAAAAGCTGGTAATTTCTTGAAATATAAAAATTCACTAACCACTGCTTAAAATATACAATTGAAATAGTAAAATAATATTTCTTCAATGAGTATCAAGATCATATATACTTGTTATTAAGGTTGAGGCTTATTCACAAAAATTATTTTTTGTGAATAAGCCTCAACTTTAATAACAAGTAAAATAATAATTGAAAGTTAATACTTTAAATTATTGATTGTTTTGACTAGATAATCAATTTCAACAAAATAAATCCAAATATTTTTTGTGTCTGTCTTACTATCAGTTTTGTTTTTTATTTAATTTTCAGCAATAATCTCTGATGTAAAAAAAAGTCATAATAGCTACATACAAATAAACTGTACTCTGATCACTAATATAATCTGATTATAATTCAGAAGAGAAATTTAAACTGCATTGTTCAGTAATAACACAGGGTGTTTCAAAATGAATATCAGGGTTTTAAGGCTTTGTAGTATTTATTACATTAAGTTACAATTATAAATAATACATCAAATGAAAGAGCAACTCAAACAGTTTTATTGGATATACCTGTGATGCACTGTTTCCTCTGTCTTCCATTAGAATGCATTACTGTAGTAGCAAAGAGGGCAACTAGCAAACAAAGCTTTGTGTGTTTTACAGTTACTGAATCTGTAGTTACAGTGCAACATGCATTCCATATTAAGTTCCATTGTAATCCTCCAAGTGATAATAATAATATCCATAGATGATATCATCAGTTTGAAGACACTGGCTGTCTTTGTAAAGGGAAGAGTACGGGACGACCAAGAGTGACTGAAGAATGTGTTGAACGAATGAGAGAGTCTTTCACGTGTAACCCCTAAAATCAGTGCAGAAGGCTAGTAGTGAATTAGCAATGCCAGTGACATCTGTGTGGAGAGTTTTAAGGAGACACTTACAACTACGTCCTTATCGTTTGCAGTTGTTACAAGCTGTAAAGCCTACAGATATAGTTTACATGCCAACTTTACAAACGAAATGTTGCTGTATGACAATGAAGATTTTCTGGATCGTGTCGTCTTCAGTGATGAATCAACATTTCACCTAAGTGGAAATGTGAACACTCATAATGTGCCTACCTGGGGGTCAGCAAATCCCCAGGAGATGGTACAGTTGAAACGAGACTACCCAAAATTGAATGTTTTTTGTGCCATATCCCAGCAGAAAGTTTATGGGCCTTTCTTTTTCGGTGAAGCAACTGTAACTGGTGTTTCTTATCTTGATGCGCTACAACTGTGGCTCTTTCCTCAATTGGAAGAAGATGAACCAGAGAACTTTATTTGGCAGCAAGATGGCTCAGGATGCAATTGGTTAAATGATGTTATACCCAACTGCTAGATTGGCCGCCAGGGGCTGGATGACAGAGCTTGTTTTACCTGATCTGACACCATGAGACTTTTACCTTTGGGTTCATAAAGGATCACATGTGCACGCCTCCGCTACCAGCTGACCTACCTGACTTAAGAAATAGGATTGAAGCAGTTGTTGCAACAATTACTCCAGACACACTGATCAAGGTTTGGGAAGAACTCGCCTATCGACTAGATGTGTGCCATGTGATGAATGGTGTTCACGTTGAACATTTGTAGGAAAAACTGTTTGAGTTGTTCTTTCATTATTTATAATTGATTAATACTACAAATATAATTAATAAATACTACAAAGCCTTAAAACCACGATATTCGTTTTAAAACACCCTGTATAATATAAACATTAATAGAATATCATTAGCAATGCTATTAATACAAATTTTAATAATATTCAAATTATTCAGAAATACTAATTATAATGTAGTAACAAAAAATTATACTACAGTAAATATATTGAAATAAAAATGTAATTCAATTATATTTGTTCTTGAATTTACTATGACTATAATGCTTAAAAAAATTATTTTTACAATCAAAAATTAGTCTAAAATAAGCTACTATATGAGAAAATGTAAAAATTGTTAATTCTTGAGAAAAACTTTAATGCAATAGTTCTGTAACAAAACATTTTATCATCTGAAATCACAAAAAAATAATCACATTAACATTTTAGTTCTGAACAATATTTATTTTCTTAATTAATGATGTTTAATTAGAATTTGCTTTATCAATATGTGTATCTATTTCTTATTTCCTGAATGTAAAAAATATCTTATTTGAAAAAACTTAAAAATTTTTTACATTAATCCAGATTCATAACAATTTATTGATAATATTATAATGATAACATTATATGTATTAATCAAAATAGAATTTCCAAAATTACTTTTAAATAGTTCATTATGCAATTTTTTTTTCTCTCTTGTTATTCAGTTACTACAGCATTAACACAGAAAAATAAAGAAAAAGAAACACATGTAAACACTGAAGAAATAATCATACCTTCCTCATCAACCAGAGGTGTTGATCCATTTTCTGGAGAGTGAAACAGACAAGAAAACAAGAAACATATGTAAAGAACAAAAGAATATCCATTAAATATTTAAGAAATTATTTAATTCACATTAAAATAAACATATAAAAATATTACAAATTATTATTACATTCTCACATTCATCATTTTTTTTTCAATAAAGATATATTTCCTACTTTATTAATAAAAATTGATAAAGTACATAAATACATGTTTAAATGATATACTTTCATGTTTAAAACAAAAAACTTCTATTATAGCTATTATAAGTCTAGTTTATATTTGAATAATCTTTTTAATATATAATTTGAATAATAAGAAATTTATACTAATTTTTTAATATGAATTATATAGTTAAATTAATGTGTTTTAACATATTAAAACACATTAATTTGGTGATATTTGGTGAACATTAATATGGTAAAAGCCATAAGTTCCTGGAATAATCACTAATAGTCTAATGCATAATACAATTTTTGCACTAACACATTATTTAAGTTACATAACAGATTAAATTTATCATAACAAAATTTAGTTTGAATGTTTTACACAATGCATTAAGAATGTAATAAGGACTAGCTGCTGTATAACAGTATGACAAACTTTTGTTTTGTTTTTAATGGACAGAAATATATACTAATTTTTCATTTTCTCCTATTCTTTGAATATTTAAAAAAAGTTTTCCTATTTCTGAAGATAAAGACAAAATACATAGATAATAATTTTTACTTTTCAAAAAATTATTTATGAACAACATTTTTAAAAATTCTAAAACTTCTTTTTGATCAAATGAATGATAACTGGTTCAGAATTAAATACTTTGAAGAAATCCACATTAACTATTAACTAATATCAAATATATAAGCTGGAACTTACATATAATACAAAAACATACCTCCACATACTTTCTAGCAGTTTTATTTTTGTTATATTTCTGATATTTTAAAACTTATGAAATCAAAGAATGGTGACAATATTCCAAACTTGGAAATTGCTGTAGACATTCAGTTTCATGTAAGCTGTAACCTTATGCAGGCCCATGAATGTGGTAAAAAACATTTACTGCTTGGAAGGTATGTTTCTATGCTAATAATATATTTCATTTATTCAATCTAGGAACTTATGGTTGTCTCCTCTTGCAGATTTAATACACTATTCTTTTGTATATTGCAATTCAAAATACTAATGAACTTAATAAATTGTTAAAATTTATTAAATTTTTAACAATTTGTTTCAGTTAAGACTTACTGTAAAAAGAGTGCTGACTGTAGTAAAATATTTCAACTAACTTATAAGCAATATATAATTATCAGAGTATAGATTTTATAAATTTATTCATAGTTTTAAAAAATTCATTTTAAAAATCAATAAAATTACAGTTGTGTTTCAATGTTATCAGTCAGCTGACAATTCTTATTTTCATGTTTCACTCAAATATGTAAGATAATGTCACTGTTTAATATAAAGTGCACACCTTAATTTCTTCATACTCATTAACAGAATTTTTGTCAACAGAACCAGCATCTATTTACAGTGCAAGTAAAGTAAATTATGTATCACTGTCTTCCATGATAACAAAGTTGGAAACCCCTTCACTTTCCATGCTATGTTCTTCTGAATCAACATTGAATTTTATAATCACATTTTTCTATATACAATCATCTTTATTGCTGTTTAAAGTACTGGAAATGCATTATTTCTTAAAAGAGCACTGTAGAACTTATTCTGAAATTTTCTTCCAAGTACTTATGTCACTAATGTAATGGATTAACACAACTGAGCTAAGTTGATCACTTTAATGACTTTAATAAACCAATGTTTGTAATAGGAAATATTTAAAGTAACCCAATTGAATTATTTCCTCTGTTGACTATTTATTTAAATTAATAAAATAAGATTAAGCAAAATAAGATTAGTGACCTCTGGTTCCATGCAAGTTATAACTTACATTGAATCTAAAATGTACCCCATTTTCAGACAATGTGAAAAAGTGCCTCTTACAATTTGAGTAAATACAGTAATTTACAGATTCTAAAGCTAGATTTTATCAACCTAACAGTTATCAGGTTAATTAAGAAATACAAAAATTACTTATTGTTAAACAAAACAATACAGTATATCACGGGTTTACTGTATAAAACATAAGGTATTTATTGAATTCTATAAAATAGCTGTTTCTTGTTTGTCTTATATGGTTATTCTTTATTCTTACAAATTTAATTACCTTTTAATTTTTGTATATGTTCTATTTAATTATATATATATAATTAAATAGAACATATATATAGCATACTTCATTTTATGTACCATTTTAATACACATTTAAAATTATAAAATTATTATAAAAATAGTTAAGAAAATTAAAAAGTTTTTAAGAAGATTTTCTCTACTAAAACTACTGGAAAAAATAAAAGGTTAGCCAATTGATACACAAATATTTCTAGCTTAGAATTATATACTTATTTGGTAAATCAATAATACTTAACATTTTAAAATTTTTCTTCAATACTCAGATTCTAAAATTATGTAAAAATACTATACTACTTAATTCTTTGCCTCACAATTTTCAAAAAGATATGTCATCCTCAAGAAATCATTGCAATTATTCATCCCTAATTCACAGTAAAAACAATTCTAAAAGTAGTTATAAAAATAACAACAACTTACGACTTCCATTATCCTTGACCAAAATATTTTCAGCCATTGTGATTTTTCTTACTTGACTATTACTAGATGTGCGAATACTAGAAATAAAATTTAATTTCATTTATAGTTTATTATTTTAAGTACTTATATTAAGATTTATTGAAATATTAAATCAAAGAAAATNAATATATTGAAAAATATAACAATAAAAAATTATACTTCAGATGTTAATTCAGTATCAAAAACGTAAAATATTTGAGTAGCCCAAGACATAGCCAAAGATTGCAGCGCCACAGCACTAGCGAAAATTTAAATTTGTCGACTGGAATTTCTTCAGATAAATGACACTCTACTGTAGTTTTAAAAATGTTAAAGTATATTTACTTACTTATACCAATTGGTCAATGTCATCATAACATAGAGTGAAGCCAGGGCAAACATAAAATGAAAGAAAGACCAACTGTAAACTACTGCATCATCTTCATTATCCCAAACACGTCCTTTCTCTTCATCACCTGATTTTCCTTCTAGAAAAAATTTTTAAAAACAATTTTAATCATCATAATAATTAGCTATTTTACAATCTATCAGTTTCACTACAGTCAACACTCACAATCTGTTTTAAACTTAGTTTACACAGCATGCAATGTTCTATTTTTCTTATGTTATTTTAACAACTTGAAAATTTTCATCTTGTATAAATTTGAATATTTCA
>NW_019386230.1:82206-98656 GCF_000671375.1 Centruroides sculpturatus | reverse complement strand
CCGATGTCTTCACCGTACTACTTCCGCCATGATGCGGTTTCGTTTCGAATACGATATTATATGACTTTAACCTGAATGTTATTATAGTTTAATGCATATATGTAAAATATTAAGCAATGTCTCTTAAAATAATAATGATGTATATTTATAACGATTCAAAATATTTAGAAAAAAATTTTAAGTTTTACAATAGAAGAAAATGCGCGTCGCGTCGCGTTGACGGTATCGCTACGCGACGCGAACGAAAAATAAAAACGCTTATAAATCCCGTCTCATGAACAGAAACGATGTGAAAATTAACGTGTGTTATCATAAGGTATGTTGCGAATTTTTAGTACAAAAAGATTTATATCTTTCCCTTCAGTTATAGCGGGTATAAACGATGATCATTAACACGTTGAGGTTACTTAAGTAATCTTTATCACAGGAAATCTCATATTTACAAGACACAGACAGGAACACTATACTATCCCTTGTATGATAAGGGCCTTTACATTTACAGCATTCCATTAATGTCCTTATCGCATAAAACGCCTCTCTTAATGCGATAAAGGATGCTCTCTTGTATGACAAGCCCATATTTACGAAACCTTTATTGCAAATTACAGTCGACCCCCCTAAAACACTGTTGATAATTCCGTTTTATATGAATTCCATGTTGTAAGAGTCACTTAAATTTTACAAATATGTGAGCCATTCAAGCCCGGCACACGTATTTGTAAAATCTAAGTGACTCGTACAACATGGAATTCATATAAAACGGAATTATTAACAGTGTTATAGGGGGTCGACTGTATTTATTATGCCGCAAGTTTTGTGTATTATTAGCAAAATAAAAACCGTTATTTCTTGTCTAATTTTGTTATATTGTAATAAAAAATATAATGCAATATTTTAAAATTGTTTTGCTTTGCTGTTTATTTTATTTACCTGGGGCTTCAAAATAAAATTGGCCAGGGCCTGTCTTGGCTTCTGAAAGGCCCTATTTATTGTTTCATTTAGAAAAGGCGTTAAAATATTTAATCCACAACAAATTTAGTTGAAAATTATTGAATTTTCCATGAAAATCAGTCACTTTTATCACTTGTACTCCCAACTTATTAGTAGGCCTACACCACTAATTGAACTCTTACTAAAGGAAGAAGGAAATAATTCAGTCAAGAATAAAGATTTTAAATTAAATCTATTATTATACCATTAAATTTTAAAGATAAACTATCATAATGAAGTGTAGTTATGTATTTATTTTAGACGTTCGTTTGTCTGTCCGTCATATAAGAATTGATGCTAATAACACCTAAACAATAGAGCCATATTTATCCTTAAATATAAGCTAAACAAGTTACTGTTTAGGGCTTCATACTATGAGGCTAAGGTGCCTCGTGTTGTTATATTTATAATTATTTGCAAAGGTAGCCCTGGAATTTGTGAGGCATTAGGAAAAATTTATTTATCAGGTATGAAGGTAGAGGGTAGATTTATTTAGGTCTACAATAATATGAACATTTGTAATATAGAAAGACAGTAAAACGATTATATTTTCAATAATTATTAATTTGATGATTTAAATACTAAAGTATACTAAATTTGCCAGGCCCTAGGCATTGTCTTTTTCTTCTATAGGCAGGGCCGCTTCTTGTTTTGATCGGGTAGGACCTCTTATATCAATATTTTATAGTATAGGACCATAATAAGTCGAAATAATAATAAATAAAATTAGGGTTGACAATCTCCAGTGTCGCCATGTTTTGCAATAAGAATCATTCTAATCATTCTGTATACCAACACAATGTCACTTGTGAATCAGAGTTGTCTGGTGTTCATAGGCGCATTAACACATGGGCTTATCCGGTCAGCACCGAGAGCCTTGGATTCTTAGACGCTTCATTACTAATATTTTTGCTCTCTATCTGTAGCTATATAATGCTTTTAAAGAGAACTTGAGACCTCGATAGTTCTTAAAACAGCCCCGATCGTGTAAACTTGATCTTACAATCAAAGGTCACACAACGAAGAAAGATATCGTGAATACACATCAATGGAATGTAGACAGACTAATATACTGTTTACTATTTTCGTCACGCTTTATAAAAGTATTAATTTTACTTATTCTTTCTATAATAAGTTAATCCACATTCTACGAATAGCCTATTCAATGCTAAACTGGAGAAGATTCTAGCATGAAGTACAGACAGTTACTATCATAAAGTAACCTAATTGGGAGGAGGAGGATGGAACATAACGATGCGAACTTTAGTTAGGTCAAAGCATCACACATCATCTAAATAAAAACCGAAGTTTTTATTGGATAATTTGATTTCCAAATTAGAAAGATATTGAATTAGTGAGCAGATTTTTATCAGACAGTCGACATTCCATACCTAAGTATTGTTAATGTAGTATTTAGAAGTATTCTAAATACCGTATAGGATTATTACTAATGGGTTGTTTTCTAGAGTTATTTCGATTCCGAATTTTTAATTCTTGTGCATGAATGATAAAATAAGTTAACTGTACCCATGTATACATCACTAGAATTTTTCTAAATCTACTATTTTTAAAAACAATTAGTTTATTTATATTATTTTTATATAGTTTGATATGAAAAATAGAAGAGATAGCCACGGTTTAGTGGCCGTTGTTTAGAAGTTTGACTGTATTTAGAACGTCTTCTCCAATTTATTTTTCAAAGACATGAAAAAAGGCCGAAACGTGGGTGACAGAGGGAAAAAAATCTGTTTAAAACCTATTACTCTTAGAATATATTTTAATTACAATTTAAAATTTAGTTTCTTTTACATCACAAAATTCAGATACTCAAAGAATCTTTTGCTTCCGTGTTAGACAGATTTTCAACTTATAATAGTAATTAATATGGAAAATCGTTTCGTTCAGGATTCCGTTTTATAAAGGGTTTGTTTTAGACAGGTTTTACTATAATTTGTTAAATAATTAATCATAATTTATCATAGAAGAATGACGAAAGATTTTTTTATGGAATTGAAAGAATGATTATTCTACGATTATCTGTTATCTTGAGGGAATTTGGGTTCAAATTCGATTCTGATTTTCTCGTATTTCTATATCATTCCCGTTGGGTTTTCGTTAGCCATTTCTCACCTTGAATGACAACCTAATCAGCTCATTCAGAAAGGATGAGGAATGGCATAATGACCGAAATGGCTGATTATCCCTAGTGTTACTTTCCCGGCGGCTACGTATATAACAAGGGAAAGTATTATAATCGACCTTACGGATTTTTTTGAAATTTCCACGTTTTGAGACCCCTGAATCCAAAATGTCAAGAGGGAAAAATTCTGTGCGTGTATGTGTGCCAACATTTTTTAAAAATTAGTCATATATTTTTATGTCCCTAAGCCAGGGGAATTGTTTACCTTGCAATTCAAGACACTAAAATATAATAAATTCTATTAACATAATTGTCGAGAGACAAACAATACGAAGTACAGGAAAGTATCCAAGATAATTCGACAGATAACTACAGTAGAAACTACGAAACCACTTACAGATATATTTATTTTACTTATCTGCAATCCTAGTAACAGTAATAGAAAGTACAGTACATAAATCGATAAAATAACAGTTTTATTAATAAGAAAATATCATTAAAAATAGAAAAGAAAACCTATAAATTTTCTTGATCAATACAGATGCAATTATAATATTAATTATTAATAACTACATTTAGAGTTTCCGAGAGATGAGATCGAATCTGGGACACACGTGAACTTATATCATTCACATAAATACACGAAATTTTAGAGGGCCCCTTTCGTGTTTGAGGACCGGGCTGGCCAAATGGATATTGATTCGGGCCCGGATTTATATGTAAATTTAAACAAGCCGCAGCCTAGGGCCTCACGTTTTATTTTACAGCATAGGGCCATACATTTTAATATAAATCATTATTTTGTGGAGAAGAAAAGCATGTTATTTGTTACGTCTTAGGTTCACCAGCTTGACAATCCCAGATAATTGAATACAGGCCAAATATTAACAGCGTTTGTATAAATGAGGGTTTGCAAATGGCGTCGATGAGCAAATTAGATACATATTGTACACGCATACATAAAAATTCTTGGATATATGCATATACAATATGCATCTAATTCGCTGCTCCTAAAGTGTAACCGTTTTCATGTATCGACTCCCCTTAGGAGGTCAGTAGAAAAAGGATTTCCTTAAAAGGAATCGATGCATGAAAAAGACGGGGACTCATAGTATAAATCTTACTGATAAATTACGTGCTGTGAACGGAATTTCACCTTCATTCTACCTTAGAACCTCTTCGTTTTTTTCTTTATATGTATTATTTAAAACTAATTTTTTAGACTGAAAATGTTATTTTTGGATTTTATAATATTTAAATGTTTATTTAACATATTAGAATAAAATTTTAAAAATTTTCTTAACGATTAGTATATGGCGCCATCTGTTGAAGATCTATAACATTGATAAAAATAATTTTTACAAATGATATAGCAACCCCTTCTCATTAGATTTGCTTTATGTTTAAGCTTTGTACTTTATTTTTTTAGAATAAAAATACAAACGAATAGTATTTTGTAAGGGTAAATTCGTTTTAATACACGCGCTGAGTCGACCTTTCTATTTTCTCATAAAGCCACGTGCAAGATCTATACTTATATTATCTTGCCCCTTCGTAAGATAATATAAGTAGAAACAAACCTGTTTAAGGAATACGATTTTAATGAGTCAATTGGTCTGTCAGTTGATCTAACTCGCATGCTTTGCCCTCTATGAGATAAGATCCTGCTGGCGCCCTTGATACAAGTCGCATCACTTCGTTGTTGGTAACAGTAGGCCCATACATTCCGCGCATCTGCCCCCTATTAATTATCACTAATGCGCTACAAATAATGAAACATTCGTGTTCCAATGATATACCACGCGTATAACAGGCAGCTTATCCACAAAGAGGGCTCGAAAATCGCCCAGCATCTTATACGTGAAGTTGCCATCACAGGTAAGCGAACGAATTCCCCAAATGACCTTCGTTAGGCTACGGGCAACCCGTACTTAGCCAAACTGGAATTAAAATATTACTGTTTAATTAAATATATCATTATTATTTGCTATATGCACGCATATTTTGCTTGTATTCATTAATGACTTTCGAACTCTTAGTTTTCCTGCTAAATAAAAGTGTGAAATCTAATTATAGTTTTCTTACAGTAAAAAAATTTGAGGTCAAATAGCTTAATTAATATGTTGCTGGAGCTCTTAGAAAACCAAGCAAATGGCTGGATCTCAGAAAACTAGTATAAAGACGTATTTTTTACGGTTTGTAAGGCCTTAAAAAGCAGTTTACAGCATCTTTAGAATAGCCGGATATTAATT
Source organism: Centruroides sculpturatus (assembly GCF_000671375.1). Classification (NCBI taxonomy): domain Eukaryota; kingdom Metazoa; phylum Arthropoda; class Arachnida; order Scorpiones; family Buthidae; genus Centruroides; species Centruroides sculpturatus. Next base: position 93,274 of record NW_019386230.1, on the reverse strand, counting down.
TTGTAAAAAATTTAATGTATTTTCTTGTTACCAGATGGCGACAATAAGCAATTCTCTACTCGGTAAGCGTTACAATCATTATTATTTTAACCACATAATTTCACAATTTATATTAATTTTTGCGTGTGTTTAATTATTTAATTTTCTAATAATTATATTAAAATAACAATAAATGTTTAAAAAAATTTATAATTTATTGCACTTAGATTTTAATTATAAATTTGTTTTCGTTTTTAATATTTAATAAAAATATACTTTATTACACGTTCGTAGAATTATTATTACAGCGAAAGGGTTCCCTATAATATCCTTAAAATGCATTTCGGTTCCCGGTGTTAATGACTCTCTTCAGTTAGGAGAACGACATTTATAAAATATAAGGCAAAATTTTCCCTAAAGAATTTATTACAAGACTCACAAAACGTTAAAATTATAAATTATTAGGAATCAAAGTGTTTAAGACCGTACACTTAGCTGTCGACGGCTTTACAAATGCACTGAGACCATATTATTCAAGGATTGGGTATATTTAAAAGGGGTGTAGTTTCACACACGTACTTCACTCAGCCTCCCTATCTCTTCCAAATTATCAAATACAGACTCGGTACCGTATGTAACCCCATTAATTGGGCTACAATTTGAAAAAATGTAGACCTATAAATTCTCTGTCCCACTGTCCTTCTGTCTTTTCTTAATTTCGAGGACGGAGTTAGATAAATGAAAGACGAGATCAGGTATAGAAACCTTAGGGGTAGGAGGCCCAGATTAATATATACTGTCGATTGTTTTTATTTTCTTATCCTTTTTATTATTAATTCACCACATTATAGTATTAGCGCGTTCTGGGATTAATTGGATATTATAATCTATCGATATTTTCTTCATCTTTTCAAAAATGCCTTTATATATGGAACTTTAATACGTTTGACATTCTCAATTTTTTTTTCTCTGATTGTTTCTCGCATTTTTTTTTTTTGTTCGAGATTTTCATTATTTTTCAGCTATTTTTAAGTTTAAAAAATGTTTTATAATAAGATTTATAATAAATTAAATATATTAATAACTATAAAAATCAGTTGTTTCAATTAAATACATTTTTAAAATGTACTTTTACGCACGAAAATAATGTTAAAAGGGGGGTTAAAAAATTTAACAGTTAAGTGGCGCCATCTAGAGGGATAAAATATACGAATCCGAATAAAATGTATTATTTCTCATTGTTTTTGTTTATTATTGCGTTGTTATGTTTGTTTAGTGTTAAATTTTCGTTTGTTATTCGTCAATATTATTTTCGTTTACGAGAACACATTTTTTTTTTTAAACTAATAATTTTTATTTATGATATTAATACAGAAGAGATTTTTGAGATATTTTGCCATTTTATTGGGAACCATTTATAGATAACTGCGGGGAAATTTACGTATAAATAACACAGCTGCATCCCGGTACATTCAAAACGTACAAATACAGCTAAATGATAATGCCGTAGATTATCTTTTATGTTTCTGATCGACTCGTTAATTTTCAAAATTAGGAAAAAAAACCCAAATAAAATGATTAAGTTCTTCATTCTGTTCTATTTCTAAGGCTGACACAACGAAAGCATTTTAAACCTATGTTAACACAGAACATTTCGTAATAATACGTAAGTAAAGACACAGTTCGTATAATTATCACCAGATGGCATTAGCGTCTAAAGGGTGACACGTTGACATTCTTGACTTATTATACAGATAATTTCTAATGTAAAGTCACGTCTATGGAATATATATGTAAGTATGTTTGGCTCTATCTAATAATTTAAAATTAGTTATTGCGCACCATAAAAATATATTAATTCTATTGTTATATATGTAATGTTGACTTTCTAATATAATAATATAAATACTTTGCTCGCGTTTATTATAATTAAATTAATAATAATATTTTAATATCAGAAAAAGCAAAGTAATACCTGAATAATGATTATTTATTTATACATAATATTTTATTTTATTTTACAGTCGATCCCCTATAACACTATAGTTTTTCCGTTTTATATGAATTCCATGTTGTACGAGTCACTTAGATTTTACAAATACGTGTGCTGGGCTGTGAACGGCTCACGTATTTGTAAAATCTAAGTGACTCGTACAACATAGAATTCATATAACACGGAAAAATCAAAAATATTTTTAACTGCTAATTAATCGTTTTCGTAACATGATACTGTATTTTATAAATAAATAATATTTATCTATAATTGCGTAATACGTTACAATTCCTATTTCCTGTAAATAGAAAAAAATATGTATTTTTATTTTTATTAAAAATAAAATATTTTAAATAATTTTTTTAAACACATTTTCACGATTTTCGATTTTTAAACGTTTATTATTTATTTATTTTTCGAATAAAGTTCGGAATATAATTTTCTAATTGAAAATACTTACAACAGATGGCAGTAAGTGTATTGTAATTGAATATTTTGACAATGTACACGGACATCAATCAATACACGAGCAATAAAAGACTCGTTGATGGATTCTGAAGATCAAATATTGAATTTTTGAAGAATTTTATGCGAAATTTCCTAAAAGTGGAATATATATTCAATTCAGTACTTCTTTTTTGCTTTATTGACAATTTATTTTTTTGTTTCCAATTTCTTTTACAAATATTTACAAAAATTATTTAATGTCGTTGAATTTATACAATAAATATATATAATTTTATTTTAATTTGTTAATTGTTTTATATACATTTATTACACCCGTTAAGAAAGGCCTAACTCATAACCTTTAACCTTATACAGTCGAACCTCCAACAACAACCACCTCTCAACGGCGGCCATTTTTTTAAGGGGAGGTTTGTTTTTTAAATGCGTACACTTTTAGTTTTTACGGCTTAAAAATTGAGATTATTTGCACGAAAAATAGGAGTTTTTACGTGTAAAAATATATTATAATGCGGGTATAATACCGTATATCAATGCATAGAAGTATGTAGCTTAGAGAAATAAAGAAGTGTCAATATATATGAGCATAAAAGTATCGGGGATGATAAATATCGGAAAAATATAAGGTCGTAACTACTTTAATGTCAAGTTTTAAAATTTATTATAGGTTTATTCTTATAAATTTAACTGTCATTAAGTTATAAAGGAGTCACTTTTTATAGTAGAATAGATGTAAGGTCATTGATGCGAATGGATACAATTTCAAAGTACAGGCGAGAGAAGTTAGAAATATTTTTATTAATTTACGACAGCCGAGAGAACTTTCTATGGGAAATTGATCTCAATTCGGACGATGGACCCTTAAATTGGGAAGTGCATACGATGAGGTGGGAACTCGCAATTAACTGCTAGCATTCAAAGGTTTTATCCATTTAGTCAAAACTGTATGTGTTACACTAGACTTGTATTATCTATAAAAGTACGTGAAAAGATTCACGCAAGACATTTACATTTATAAAGGCGAATAATAAATAATATATAAAATAAAAAGGAAAAAAAAATGCTTATTTTGTTGTAATTAAAGCATTCCGATCAACAGTTTTCGGCTCGACTTTCAAGTGTCAGATAAACTACACATTAATGATTATTAATGACTTTATGCCGTAGTTTGTCGTTGCTTTGTCTAACCTACTCTGATTTAATTAATAATTTTCTAAAGGGAAGTTTAGTTTACATGAAAATTTTATTAAGATCGAGATGGCGGATACAATACATCGTGTGAACCTATAAAATTAGTGTTGACTTTTTGTCCGGGAACAACGTTCAATCAACAGCAATTAGTTTATAGAAGAGAAGAATTTGCGAAATCGTTTAAGAAAATATTAAATTTATTTAAAGTATTAATACAAGTTCTAGTATCTTAAAGGATAAACATTTTATTCCACATCCCACTTAATTTCTCATGGAAGATAGTATACATTTCATATAATAGTATAGTATAATATTCAGATGTATACATTTATATACATTTTAAATGTAAAACATCAAAAACTTTTTAAACCCTGTTAGTAAATACATCATTTTAAAAGTTATACAGTAAAACCTGTTAAAAAAGAACCCGAATGAAAGGAAAACCCGCCTAAACGGGAAAAATATTCGATTCCGGTTTACGCAAGTTTTACTATATTAACGTAATTGTTTTCTTCTTTCTCTGCCCGCATTGTCCAGTGTACGAAATCATCGAACACTGCTAATTGATTGCGAGTTTTCCCCCTATCAACGGCATGGAATTTTCCCGGTTTCTCTCACGTGTGTAATGTCTAAATAGATGTCAGTTTCCTATGGAAAGAGGGCACCTTTCAGCAGATCACCCGTGTCTTGCGTTGCCTTATTACAGTTGCCTACTCCCTCTCAACCCATGGATTCGCCAATCCACGGGTTAAGAGGGAGTAAGTAACATGTTACTTGCTTTCTTAGCATTTTCCTTTCCTTAGCTAGCTGTTTGATCACACACTAAGATTTCATTTTCTTCTTTTTCTTTTTACATCCAAGCTTTCTACTTAGATTTTCCTCTTGGTGTTTTTCCCTCAACTCCTCATTTATGAAGTATAGAACATCCGCCTGATTGTCTGAACCCTACTCCTCTTCTTAAGTGTTCCTTCAATCTTTGTTTTCCCTCTACTCTTCTCCATACTTCTTCATCACTCATTCTGTCTGTCGAAAATGCTCTCGTCAGCCATTCAACGCAATGTTTCGAATTAATTTAGATTTTTTTTTTCTCGATTTGATGAATAAAAAATAATTTCATATTTATCGCATTTATTTATTTTTATTCTACATAAAAATATAGCATTTCACTTAAAAAAAATTAAGATAAAATATATGAAAATTATTTAAATAAATTCAAAAAATAGACTTTTAAATATATCAGGGAAGGTAGAAAGCTCTTTCTTTCAGCTCCTGATTTACATCCGGAGTTGAAAGAAAGTATAAAATTAAGTGATAATTTTTATCGTTGACACGAGGTGAGCTTATAATAAATGAACTTCATTAATTTTAAATACAGTAATACGAAAATAAATCTGTAAATTATAAATAAAAATATGATTTCGAGCAGTCTCACTCCAACATAAAACTCACTTCGAAGCCAGTCCATTAGCTGGATGAGTAGATGACATTACTGAACGTTGGTCGTGGGTTCGCACCCGATCAACGAGCTGATTACGTGTTTTCCTGGTTTTCATCACGTGTCTAACACCTATATTGGTGCCAGTTTTCCATAGAAAGTCCTCCCGGTGGAAAAGGGCAGATTGCCCACGTGTTGCGTTGTTTTATTCCATCGATTATGCCATTTAAGCGTTGATTTGCTGTATAAATGTATGAATTTGGTAATAAAACATCATTTAAATATATTTATTAAACTTGCTAACTATATAAAAACTATAACTATGTTTTAAGTCGGTGTGCCTATTGTGCGGACATCCATATACAAGGCCCTGGAGAGAATGGAGAGCTGACGGTACAAGGACCATTTTGGGTCTTCTTTCGGAGACCCTGCTTATACAAATAACGATATTGGAGTAAAAAAATAATCTAGTATAAATGTTAGCTTATGGCCAAAGTTATTATTTAGAAAAAATAATCAGAAAACGGATAATTTTTTCTCCTCTAATGGACCCATCTAAAGTTTATGGACCCCAGTGCCCGGCTCTAATGGACCCAGCATTGCAGATGCTTAAGAAAATGGATATTAATTTGTAACATACATAAAGTTACAGATTATAATAAAGAACTTCGTAGATTGTTATTATTTACCTTACATATCCCTAAAACTCACTATTGATTCTAAGATCAGTAAAATTTTGAGGATTTTTGAATGGTTTTATTTGTCACTTTAATCGGTCGAGATGTCCAAACATGGCGTCCTAGACATTTCCTCTTTCTCGAAGCGACGTCCTATGTCACTGGTGAGAAATCTTCTAACAGGATATTGGAATCGATACTAGAATTTACGACGACTCTTAATACTTTCTGCTGCTGATAGAAAAGTATTTATTGCTTTCATTTTAGTACGTTTAATCTATAAATTATCTAGAATAAAATTTGTTGAACTTGTTATCGATAACTTTGACATTGGGGACGAAACAACAGTCGATACATTAAATACAGAATGGATCAATAGTCAGGTAACTGGGATATATTTTTAAGGTTTTAAAAAATATATCTTGTTAATTGTCTTTTGGGCCACCCTGTAGAATACGAACACATTTCAAAGTTCTGTTGAGAGAATATAAAATGAACGTTCTTCTATTCTTTCAATAAACACAACATAGTATAGACATACAGAACACATTTTGTGTTTTTTGTGGTTTTTGATATTCTTTACTATTGCTCTTTGCTATTCTTGCTATTTTTGTGGTTCTTGCTATTCTTTACGTATATAGCGAACTCGATATTGAGAAAGATTGAGCTAAATCTTTCGAGAACTCACTATATCGAGAGTGTACTGTATTTAATTCACAAATATATGTTTCTATTGTTCTCCAAAACCGTTAAAACAGGCTTATATCTATGGAACCCTAACACTAGTACTCCACAGACATCAGTTAATTTAACCGAAACCACAAATTTCTGTACATAAATATTACAATAACAAATATCAGGGCCACGTAAACTTTACTTGGAGCTTGGTGCAAGAAATCGGAGCTCCCTTACTCTAGGTTAAATGGGCTCCCTCAAGAGCTGAGCGCTTCAGGCTCCCAGAAGTATCAGTACTGTACTTCATAAAAATATACGACTAAAATAAAACAAATAAATATTTTTTACCACTCATTTTCACACCATATTTTTTCTTTTTTTATATATTTAGAGGCCCTCCATGATTAAGATACAGAAAAAGGTGGACTTATCGAACCTCTTCTGTCTGCATCTGGAGTGGATTGAATCGAATTGATGGAATAAGGCAACGCAATACGTGAAAGATCTGCCAAAAGGGTGAGCTTCTCGGTGGACGTTTTATGGGAAGGTCCCTATTTAGGCGATAAACACGTGATATGGGAAATTATCTCCTACAACTCCTAGACAAAAATCCTGTTATCCGATTTTTTGTCATTTTATTTCCATTTGTTTGAGTTAATTTGCCTGATTAATTGGTATAATAAATATACATAGACAGTGTTTATGTAGTGTTAAAAAAGTTTTGTACTCTATGTTATTCGTGAGAAAATGTACACTAAACTTTCAGTTAAGTAAATTTTTATCTATGAGTTGTATTTAGGTGTTATACACACGGAGAAAACCAGGAAAACTCCACGTGGCCAGCCCAACCAACGTGGAGTTTTCCTGGTTTTCTCCATGGGACACCATATAACACCTAAACATCAGTATTCAAGTGTTTTTATTCATTTGGCCATTGGTGATCTATCTGTACACATTCCTCGACATTCCTCGCAGTTTCGTGAATATTACGATTAAAAAATACTAAAAAGTCATGGTTTTGTGTTCCTAAAATCCCGAAGAATTTTTTAAAATTTTGTTTCATTTAATACAACAAAAATTGAATTATATTTTACTGTAATTGATTTTGAAATTGGAATTTTATCTTGAAATTTTGAATAAATAAAATTAATTTACAAATTTAATAAGCGGTAAACAACATAAAAGTACATTATAAAGTGGATCCACGAACAAAGGCTTATATACTAAATTAAAGATATTAAATTACCGCATGCGAGCCTTAAAAGTTATTCTGTTTATGTGTATTGCATCGGGAAGAAATGGAAGAATCTTCAATTTATATCTTAGATAGATAATTGCATTATCATTTCCATTAAGCTAATAATGTATTTTTCTGTTTTAATTTACTTGTTCATCCTTTTGTAAAAAATTCCTCATAAGAAATTCGATTAAAATCCATCCATCTCTCGCCAATTTTGAAGGTCGACGGCATTTACATCTTAACAACGGGGATCTTCTACTTACATATACTAAATATTCTCATCAAAATTGGAATATTGATTAGAAAATTAAATCTAATTTTAGAAAATGTTATTCGTGAAAACTGTGAATAATATTTCCAACTCGCGTGTTACATTTAGAGTTAGTTGATTGAAAATATTTATTTTACAATTAATCAATGTCGGTTGTTATCAAATGTGGAATATAAATGAAGCAAAATTTTGATATTTTAATACAATAGAACCGTCAACAACGGTCATCTCTAAACCACGGCCATTTTCCCAAGAATTTTATGCATACGAAATAACCTCCAAACAGCGGGCACTAACTTGTAAGAGGGCCTCTTTTTGCAAGCCCATTATGGGTTCGGCCAGGCCCACAATGGGGCTGCCGGGTGGTGAGGGACGGGGCCCGACATATCCGAACGGATCACCCCCCGAAAGATTCCTGGAGATTCTTTGACCCGTCCGGATTCGAGCCCGGGTCCCCCAGAGCGGTAGGCTGCCACATTGACCGCTCGGCCATCTGGCCCGTAGTTCAGAGGTAAAATTATACAGTTTAAAAGTTTGACTGCATTAAAATAATACAGTCAAACCTTTGAACTGTAAATTTTTACTATAATTTTTTACAGTTTTATGTAATTTTCGATAAAAATATCGTAGTTATTTATAGTCGACCCCCGTATAAGATCATTGATTATTCCGTTTTATATGAATTCCATGTTGTACGAGTCACTTAAATTTTACAAATACGTGAGCCGTTCCACAGCCCGGTACACGTATTTGTAAAATTAAAGTGACTCGTACAACATGGAATTCATATAAAACGGAATAATCAATGATCTTATACGGGGGTCGACTGTATATTTTAAGTATCTATAAATTAAGGTATTATAAAAGTGAAAAGTGTCTTGTAAAACACATAACATGTAAATATTTCAATGGGAATGGGATCGTGCGGTACGTGAATGAAGCCAGAACGTCGAATTCAAGGTGGCGGCCGTGCATAAAGGTGGCTGTCACTAGGCATAATATGTTTCCATTATGTCAAAATTTCACCCGTCCAACTCAGCTCGACTTTGAAAGTGTTAAGCGATTGTGGTTTATGCCCTGTGCAACATGAATGTGAGTGTATACAACGTGTCTACAGTAAGAGTATTTTAGTGAAATAAAGTAAATTTTAAACCGCTGTCTTAAAAATATAATTTAATCTTGTAATTATATAAACACAAGTATTTTAATTCTTTTAAAATTTATTTTATAATTTTTTATATGCAATCGTAAAAAAAATAAAATTCGTTCTCTGGTGAATAAATCGGATCTGTTTGTGAGGGAAAACATCTGGAAACTAAAGGCAACACACGAAAGAATTACTCTGTTCTCCGAGACTTCGAAGGGGCCAAAAATTATCAGTTAGCATAATGTAGTTTAAACACTTAACATCCCTCATAACATGCAGAATAAAGTAAATACAGACAACACAAAACACGTAACCCTAAGAGCGTTTACATGGGACTAGAGTAATATGAGCCCACTATGGGACTAATCATAACATATTATCACATATGCTAGACCTCTTAGTGCTTTTAGAACGGAGAGAGATTCATATCCTCACAGAAACTTCACCCATTATAAAAAATCCAGCAACGAGTTGCTTAGCTTTTCCGGCAACATTTGATGCCGCTATCTGTTATCATATTTTATTTTAAAAATTTTTATATTTTTAATTATTATAGAATGGCAAAAATTTTCATTTTGAGAGTAGGGATGAGTTTTATATATATATATATATAAACTTGTAAATGCTAATAACGAGTAAAATCGTCATTAAATTCGACCCTACTGGAGATACACACGACCCCCATTATCTCCCCACCCTCTCGACCTTTAATAACCAAAATTCAATAGCATCAATCTCCCTAATACACAAACCACCCAGAAAAATTTTAAAAATTTTCGACAAAAATCACAGAAGTTATTAAGCCTCAAAGAGGGTGAACAAAATCTTGTCCCCCCACACACTAACATCCATACATACAGAAAAATTCCTTGGATATTTTTACATTTCTCGACGTTTCTAGGTCCTCCGAGTCCAAAAATATAAAAATCTTGGAGGGAACATTTAACATTTCTTCGTAGAGTAAGAACACTTGTCACTTTTTGTATAGCTTATAATGAATGCATTTCATATAGACAAGAATTTTATTGTATTATTTTAATAAAATATTTGAAGATACCGAGTGAAAGATTTGTTAAAGATCGATAAAATTTTAAAATATTTTGCAATCTTATCACGTTCGGATATAAAAAATTTAATATTTTTATTTATTTATTTTGTTATAAGGGAAGAAACAATCGTATTTTTCAACTTACATTTGCCGAACGTTGTATTCAATAAATTTCTACAGGCGTGTATTAGCATACGAATAGCATCAAATCACTTTTCCACCATAGAAATAACTTGTAGAAAAATTTGAAAATTTATAGGTTTAATATTTCACGAAAAAAGGCTTTGCCGTAAGTAAATTCAATAAAGTTTAACGCTTAATGAGATTTTCCTAGCAAGATTTTCTATATAAAATATATATAAAGGATGAACTTTTATTCTATTTTACTATAATTCTTTACAGCTAAAACGGTTCTTCTATAGAAAAAAAAAAACGTATCAGATTTATAAAAGTCATTAAAAAATTTCAAATAAATGCATTATTTAAATTAGTTTCTGTGACATTTCTTTGATTTTCTTTACAAAAATTTGCAATTTAATTAATTTTATATATAGGTTGAATAAATTTATCTGATTTTTAAAATGTGAATACAGTAGAGCGTCGATTTTCCGAATCAATTGGGTACTGGGGTTGTCCGGATAACTGATTTACGTACGAAAAAATAGTTTAACGTATCTGATGTCGAAATTTTTTTCCGTTGCGTGTCGCTTTGCGTTGAATTTTCGTCGATGTTAAGCCTAACAAAGACTATTGTATCGTTAAAAATTATTTTTTTATTTTGTACGACCAAAATAAATATATTGAAAAATATAAAAATAATAAAAAATTATACTTCAGATTTTAATTTAGTATCAAAAACGTAAAATATTTGAGTAGCCCAAGACATAGCCAAAGATTGAAGCGCCACAGCACTGGCGAAAATTTAAATTTGCCGACTGGAATTCTTT
>NW_019386230.1:69117-78864 GCF_000671375.1 Centruroides sculpturatus | reverse complement strand
TACAGTAGAACCTCCATTATCCGGACCTCCATTATCCGGATTTTCGATTATCCGGATTGTTCAAAATAAACAAAAATTTTACGAATTTGCTGATTTGCACTTGGCGAATTACGATACTGTTTATGTACGTGATGGAGTGCATAACATTTTTTGTTTCAACAACGTCTCACCAGGCACAGTGGCCGTAAACTCTTAAATATATTTTACGTAGTAATAAAAATATAACTTGACATACGTATTTATAAATAATTTATATTCAAATTACATCATTTTTATGACCAAGGGCGGCATAAGGCATGGACGACGTGGGCCACAGCCTGTGCCTCGCGGTCCGAAGGGCCTCGCCTCGAAGGTTTATGCATTACTTAAAAGCCACGAACGCGACGAAAAAATTTTACTCGTCATGAAACAATAAATAGTTTGTCAAATTTTTATTCATAAAAATGCAGTTTCAACTGCTTTTTATTTTATAAAATCCATCTTCTTGCGCCACCAGAGGGCTTTTTAAACAATAGGTAGTCTGTTAGCGTTGGTCAGTAGTAGTCCAAATTCAATACGAACGTCTGTTTCTTGAAAATTTGATCACGATTTAAATACATTATTTACTTTTAATATTACTGATATGTCATCGAAAAGAAAACGTGTTGTATTATCATTAAAAGACAAATTAAAGTATTTGTTTCGATTATCCGGATTTTTCCTTATCCGGACTATCTTCATCCCCAATTAGTCCGGATAATCGAGGTTCTACTGTATAATTAATTATTTAATAAGAAGTAAACTTTATTTATTAATTTAAAGTAAAATTACAGTAAGTTTACTTCATCCAGCACCATTTATTGATAATTAAATACAGTAATTTCTAGAAATGAAAAATATTTATTTTGGATTTATAAATATTTAAATGAGTGCAGTTGTTGTTAGGAGCTTAATCTTAACTTAATAAATTCTAAATGAAACAATTCTATATAAAAATAATAAGTTTAATTAATACTTAAGCAATAATTATTAATTAATGGTAAAGAACGTTGCTGTGTCGTAATATATCCACATACTATTTACCAGGTTCTCTGACGTTTTTAATTTTGAGGCCGTGCAATATAAACGGTGTATTATATTTTAAAATAAAATTTGAGAAGCAAGGGTGTTTTTTAATGCACAAGAAATACAACAAAATGAATAATTTGTAATTTGCCTTTGCCTCCATAAATATGAGGCCCAGGCAAAATGGTCCTGCTGACCCCCGGTGATAAACTTATTAATACATTATGGTACAGTAACACATTTCACGTCGCTTTATCTTCGTATCCGACACGTTTTATGATATATTATGGTAAACGTTATTGATGTACAATTATGAATATTAAATAAATAATCCTAATTAAAAAAAAAATTATAAATTCTTATCCCATCGCTCTGAGAAGCCCGGCGGTCAAAAACTCAGAGATTTTTCGGGGAGTGGTCTGTCTCGGATGTGTCAGGTATCGGGTTCCGTCCCTCACCATTCGGTCGACTCATTTGTGAATCTGGCTAAATCCATGTTGGGCAGCCCCATGGAGAGACAGCACGACTCTCTGTTCTTATCTAATATCTTCCTATCTATAACTATTTGTAAGAAGTTATTATGTGCCCAAGACAGTTTAATCTCTTGTCACTAAACCAATAATCGTAATAATAATATCAGTTCGTAAATAATACTATTTATGTCTCCTGATGCGAATCGATAAGAAGAAATAAAGACATTAAAAAAATTAATTTATACATCATAACATTGCACCACTAAAAAAATAACTAATGATAGTGATTTATTATACACAACGGATGGATGTCATTTATTATCGTTAAATGACATTTTTCTGCGTGCAAATGACACTAGAGGGCGTTGCATGTAAACTTAGAGAGCGCTATTGGCAAGTTTTATTATTAATCTTACTGTAGCGCCCTCTAGGTGTTGGCAAGCGTAACTTGTTCAAACATTAAATTTTCTAACAAACTGTTATAAAATTTAAGACTTTATTTGGTTTTAAGCAATTCAACACTTACATAGTTTGAGAAAATACATAATAGATCATGACAATTTTATTACAACTAAATACCATTGTTAATTTATTATTGCAAGTTCTTGGATAGAACGTTATTGAGATGAGATAAAGTAATTAACGATAATGTAAATTACCTATGTAAATATTTTAAGTGATAAGAAAATATGTACTGTACATATATTAAGCATGTTTATCTTTCTGCATAGTTTGTTTCTTAGTAAATACTGTATTTTATAAGTTTGGAGCTAAATTATTGATGAAGCTATTTTTTATTTGTGTTGATATTATCCTGTCTCCCCTAGCTTAATCTTTTATGTAAGATGCTTATAAAACCTGAATTAATCTGGGAGATAAAAAGATTGGATGGAATAGGGATTTTTTCAACTCTATCTACCCTATGGACTCTAAGAGGACTTTTTAAAATCAAATCTGTTATGGATTGCCATGCCCACAATAGGGCGATCGAATGATGAGGGACGGAGCCAGACATACCCAGGAAAAATTTGAGTAGTCTGGATTCGATACNTAGTATCAAAAACGTAAAATATTTGAGTAGCCCAAGACATAGCCAAAGATTGAAGCGCCACAGCACTGGCGAAAATTTAAATTTGCCAACTGGAATTCTTTCGGATGATTGACTTTCGGAAAATCGACGCTCTACTGTAATTCTGTTCTTGTGTCTTTTAATCTTTTACGAGGGAAGGCTGAAAAGTAATGCACACATGCTTGTAGAACACGAACAAAAACAAATAGCAAGATCGGTCAAAAAGTAGCCTACATTAAAGTACAATTTTTAAGCTTCAAAATCATATATTTATTTTTCAACATAGTCACCGTTAAGGCTAACAAATTTCTCCCAACGTGTAAGAAGTTTTTTCATTCCGTCACTGAAAAATTATCACGACTTTTCTCGAATCCGGGACTTGACAGCTGCTTTCACCTCATCGTCCGAGGTGTAATGATAGCCCTTGAGGTCTCTCTTAAGTAGAGGAAACAAATAAAAATCACAAGGCGCAAGATCGGGGGAATAAGGAGGGTTCAAACTTCAGGTTTCTCAGAGCCTCTCCAGTTGCGCGCGAGGTGTGTGGACCAGCGTTGTCACGTTGCAAGATTATTGGTGCCAGGCTCAACGTCAGTGGTGTTTTAGAGTCTGTATGTACTGAGAACAATTAAACATTGCAACAAGGTGCAACGGTAATTGTCTGTGGCAGTGATCAAACTTCCGCTGCGTGTTTCATCAATAATTATGGCTTTTCCAGGCTCGCAACCACGAAATTTTATTATTCATCAATTTACAATAGACCTATCAACAGGATCGTCACCATAGACAGCCTTTCGGCAGTTAAAAATTCGATAACAGGGCTCTGTTTAACTCGCGTTGACATAGCACCAGAACACGTCTCCATATTTCCGCTTCTGAAATATACTGAATGAACGCAACAACCTCAAACTGCTCATGCACATAGAGGGGGAATGTTACTTCCATATGCCACCTGGCACGCTTCTGAAAATCATTTCGTTTGTGCTTTACAAGCGTGTGTGCATTACTTTTCAGCCTGCCCTCGTATATATCAATACTGCGCTTACTTTTGTTTAGTACAAAAACAATTGTATATGATCTAGATGTAGTAGCAAAAGAATAGAATCTATTCTATCTGTAAATACAAAAAGTACAATAATGTGTCTAAGTTTCTGATTTATGCAGCAACTTATTCTCTTTCTGTGTTACAAATTTTCTTCGGTACACATTTTGCACACTTAAAATTCTTTAATATATTTCTAGTAAACATTTTCTTCTGATATTTATAGATAGATTAGGTACTATTTTAGTACTAGAGTTAGACTGGGCATTATTCTTCCGGTATTACAGTAGACTACATTTAATAAAGCTTTTCTATTACTTGAATACCGATATAAGTCGTTAAAACAAAAAAAAATTGTAATTATGTAGTATTTGTACACGTTCTAAATGGTTTCTAATGAATTTCGTAATATAAGATAAGAAAATACAGAAATTTTCGGTTCGTTTTATATGTGTGTGTCTTATTATCCTCAGAGCAATAATCTCTTCGTAATTAATTGTATAGCGGATAAAGATAGGAAAAAGATAAGAAACTTTCTGTAAAATTCATTTCGTCAAATAAATGAAAATTCAAAAAGAATTGCAAATGCAAATTCCATTATTATTTATACTAATAAAACAAGTTATTCGTATTCGAACGTGTTAATTAAGGATGTAATTACTAAGAACTTGTGCCATGTGAGATTGTGCTCAGCATGTTCTATTGCTACATTGCTACACCAATAACTGGAAACTAAGCACTCTAGTTTCAATCGTGCGTGAGATTATATATGCTTACAACGAGTTAGAAAATTCCGTTGAGAAATTTTCTAAAATTAAGTAAACTTTAAAGAAAAACATATCCATCTGAGTGCATTATTAAAGAAGATTTTACAAAATGAATTCTTCGTGAAGAAGCCATTGAAACGTACTCTAAATGTCTGAATTTTTGTTACAGTTTATTCAGTAGAGTTTAACACTTTTTAAATTTATTTTTGTAACTATAATTATTATTATAGGAGCATTAAAACATCACTTAAAACTCTGCTGAAAAATGAAAAGAGACACGAATATCGCCACTGGCATAGAAAGCAAATTACAATTTTTCTGATAATTTTCAAAGAGTTCTTCACAGATAAATTGTAAAAATCTCAACATGTAGCGTGCCAACTATTATCTCAACTATTATTGAATACATCGAAAGAAAAAGATTGAGAAATTTTACCTTGTTTCATCAGCGAATATATTCCAAACCCATCTTAATATACTATTTAATGAAGGAATAAGTTAACTAATTTATAATTATTTACGCCATGATTTAAATAATTATTATTGGTTTAATTAATTTAAAGAATTAATCATTTTAAATTCTGTTTATAGTTAATTTATCACTAATTAAAAATTTAATCCGATGCATAATATGTAACTTAGAATTAATGTAAACAAAATTAATATTTAGAAAAATAACTTGCTTAATATCTTGATTTCAGTTTAATTAACAAACTTATCGCTTGAAAGAAATTGTTAACGTGATTAGTAAATGCAATTAAATAAAGAATAAATATAGTTTAAATCAATTAAATTATTTTATAATAATCGAGAATAAATATTTTGAAAAATGCTTACGAACTTTACTAATTTAAATTTTTTAAAATTTATTTTTGGCTCTTCGAGTCTCGTTGGCACCGAAAGCCTTTTTCTCAATGTGGACCTGGTAGAACCCACATTGGAGGCGATTAGACGATGAAGAATAGGGCCCGATATATTTGGGATAGATTGCCATGAAATATTCTTGGGATTGCTCGTTGGACTCGATTCCGGTCTCCCAGAGCAGTATGCCAAATTTTGCCACAATTTCGTCCGTAATGTATCATTTGATGATACCTAAACTACATTAATTTAGAAATGGCCATTCGTATCATCACCACCAGATGATCGTGAAGTATCCCTATCCAATGCTGACTAGAGCAGGGTTTCTCAACTTTTGCCCTCATTGCGAACAGGTAAAATTATGGATAATTTCACGCGGACCAGTAATTATATGCGAGTTATGATTATTAATTAAGCTTATCTAAAGTTACCGTACGTAACAAAGTACATATAGTAACTCTAGATTATGTCGTTTGTTTGTTAAGGTACGGCAACGCAACGCTTGGGCGATCTGCCTAGGGGATGGCTTCCGGGTCTTTCTAAGAGTAACTGGCGTTACAAACGTGGAGAAAATCCAGAAAACTTCACGTGGCCAGCCCGTCCTGGCGAAGCGCGAACTCCCAGTGTTCGGAGAACAGAACCGCTTGGCCACTGGTGGGCCCTAGATTACGTCACTGTCGTAAGAATTTACATTGATGATCGTTGACTCTACAAGCTCTCAAGAGAATAATCACTCTATGCGAGGAAGCAGGACGTCAGGGAGTTCAACCCAACCTGAGCGCAATTCAGTGACTTCGTAAGTCATTAAAGATGTTACCTAAAAGCTGTTGCTACACAGTATAGGAGGAAGTGATTAAAGTGGGTACATTATTATCCGAATAAGATCGACCACGTCAAACAGTCGCTTGCGCCGACAACGAAACCAGAGTAACCTTCGCATTGATCTTCTCGTTAGAATGAAAATGGACGTGTCGTAGACACGGAAGATCCTATGGAGCGACGAGGTACGTTTTTACTTCAGTCAAACACTAGTCACTCGACGGCTGGATGACCGAGCGTTAAGATGGCAACTTACCTCTCTGGGCGTTCTGGAATCGAATCTGGACTAGATCAAAAAATTCCAGAAATTCTCGGCTTTGCCACCCCATTGAGGACTTGAACGAACCGACAGTGGGCTTGATAAAAAATTTCTCTTAGTGCTCATTGGGAGAAAAGAGTTAAAAAATACCTCTAACTATACAAGCTAAATCTTCATGTTGTCCAGTAGATTCCATTATATTCACCTGTACAGTTCAGTATGGATTCACAATCATATTTGTCCCTCAATCATTTTTCTTCGAAGAAAGCAATTCTAATGGGGCCTATAGTAATGCTCTTTGACAACCCGGAGATAATGACCCACGCACGACAATTTTATCGTACCTCAACTGCAACAGCGAGAATCCTTGAGTATTTCATGTAGGGTTTCTCAAACGGGTTCCCGGCTATTTTTTAACCTAGGAAGTTCTGCAAATTTCTTAAAAGTTCACTTTTTTTCTTATTTTGTGTTAAAGTTTAGGAAATTTTGCAAAGAGAAAGTATAAATAACTCATAGACTGTCAGAATACATTTGTATTTATTAATTTTAAGTCCGCTTATTAGTTTTTTAAATTTTTGCTTGTTATGGCATATCACAGATTGTTATAATATGTATTTGTGGCAGGACTCTGAAAATTCTTTACTTGTTAGAATCTGTAATGTCTCGAATAATTGCCTTAATTTTGACCATTTCTGTAGCTTTATAACTTCATTATGCCAGGATGCGAAAATTGGACAAGGATACAAACGAGTATGAAGTATAGTAACATATACAAGTATGAAGTTTTTCCATTTTAATTTTATCAGCAAAACAGATGTTAGTTCGTCTTTTTGGAGTTCCTGCTGATTATACATCCAGGTAAAGTACCAGGTGTCGCAAGCTCATCTGCAAAGACTATAGCCGAATAGCTTGATGCCGAGGTAGAGAAATCAAGAATACTAGTCAGCAAAAGAAGTACTGCAACTGATCTCAAAAACGGACTAGAAATTTTCCAGGCTACGGGTGAAAAAACACATAACATCTGTCTTCTCTTAATGCATTAAAGACGATTCCACCCACATCAATTTAATCGGAAAGGGCATTCTCGTTAGCGGGACTTTTCTTTAGTAAAATAAGAATCGGAGTATCGACCATCTTTGCTTTTTAAAATCTTATCATAAAAATTTACAATAATATTTTGTATTATGTTCTATTTAAAAAACGAAAATTACCTTTTAAGTTAGAAGTTTCATCTAAGTTCAGTTTTTTCTTTAACTTTTCAACTCAATTCAAAAGCATTTTTTTTTTGTTGTTGTTGTTATAAGCAGTTTCCAACAAACTTTAATAAATTCTTTGTATTTGTGAAAATCTCTATGTAATTCAAAAGTAATTTTTAATACATATTTTACACAGCATTATTAATATTATTATTTTGGAGGCTGCAATTTTAAATAATGTAATACAGTATTTAAAATTGAAAAATAGTTATATCATTCGATTTCAAGATTTATTTTATATCTTACAAATGATTAATTATATCACGGGATCCCAGCAAAACAGATCACTTTTCTCGAAATCCCGGGACGAGCAAAGAACCGAGAAATGAGAAACCCTAATTTTATGTATTTTAAAGTAATTCCCACCACGTGATGTTTGGTTTTGTGTACACTTATAAAGTGTGGTTTAAAGAGCACGTTGCAAATTTGTCAGTGTTGAAAGACAACATCACACTGTATGTAAGAAGCATTACACAGGATCAATTACAGTAGAGCGTTGAACACACTGTTCATCGGTCCACAGTTCAATCTCAGATTTTACACTTTCAGAATGGGGACCAGAGTGAGCAGTATAATCTGCACTGCTAAAGTCTCTATACACTATGCCTTGTATAAATAAAATGTCGCTTGCAACGTCAAAAATACCACACTAATAGGCTTGGATTTACTAATTCTTTTAATGCAAATATCTTTCTCGTGTCCTGAAATGTCACAGTAACAAATCTGGTTGCATTTAAACTGATAAATATCTTTTTACACAGCATTAAATAGGACAAAAAATTTTAAATGTTAATAACGAATAACATATTCATTAAGTCTGACCTCTCTGGAGACGTGACACATGACACCCTCCTCTATCCTCTTCCTTCAACCTTTAACCACTAAAATTTAATAGCACGAATGCTCCTTATACATAAGCTATCATGCCAAATTTCATTTCTTATAGACGCCAACACAAACATACACAGAATATTGTTTCCATTTGTTTTTACTTCTTTGAATTCAGAAGGTCCTCAAAACGTGAATATTTTGCAATAAACTCTGAAAGCCAATTTTGACACTATTCCAATACTTTCCTTTGTATACATACTTTCCGGATGTTATGTATACAGAGGAAAATATTGGAATCGTGTTAACATAACGACCAGAAAAATAAAATTAAAAATGCTTAGAAATGCATTTAACTTATCGTTATAGAATATTTTGTATTGTTTAGGGTTAAAACTCTTCTTTTTTTTGTACATTTTACGCAACAATTTAGAATATTATAGCTCGTTGCCTTTACACAACACAAATGGCATGCCTCTTGACTAAAAAGAAAATGTCGGACGTGTATTCAATTTTCTTTAAATATGGCGTCGCTACAGCCACTCTTTGTATTATATTCTAGCTCGTTGGTTCAAACATTTTACTGTGTAAATAAGTTATAAAAACTTAATAATAATAATTATAGAAATATTAATAATTATTTAAATATAAAAAATATACAGTAGAACCTCCATTATCCGGACCTCCATTATCCGGATTTTCGATTATCCGGATTGTTCAAAATAAACAAAAATTTTACGAATTTGCTGATTTGCACTTGGCGAATTACGATACTGTTTATGTACGTGATGGAGTGCATAACATTTTTTGTTTCAACAACGTCTCACCAGGCACAGTGGCCGTAAACTCTTAAATATATTTTACGTAGTAATAAAAATATAACTTGACATACGTATTTATAAATAATTTATATTCAAATTACATCATTTTTATGACCAAGGGCGGCATAAGGCATGGACGACGTGGGCCACAGCCTGTGCCTCGCGGTCCGAAGGGCCTCGCCTCGAAGGTTTATGCATTACTTAAAAGCCACGAACGCGACGAAAAAATTTTACTCGTCATGAAACAATAAATAGTTTGTCAAATTTTTATTCATAAAAATGCAGTTTCAACTGCTTTTTATTTTATAAAATCCATCTTCTTGCGCCACCAGAGGGCTTTTTAAACAATAGGTAGTCTGTTAGCGTTGGTCAGTAGTAGTCCAAATTCAATACGAACGTCTGTTTCTTGAAAATTTGATCACGATTTAAATACATTATTTACTTTTAATATTACTGATATGTCATCGAAAAGAAAACGTGTTGTATTATCATTAAAAGACAAATTAAAGTA
>NW_019386230.1:0-67822 GCF_000671375.1 Centruroides sculpturatus | reverse complement strand
TGAAGACTCGATTATTCGTGACTATCGTTATTCCCATAAGATCTGACTATTGTCGCATTTAAATTAAACGCTTATAAATATATCTGAAATTTTTTCACGAATTCTAGTGCAGAATTGTCTGAGGAAAAATTTGAGTAGTCTGGATTCGATACCGAACCCTCAAAAATGGTTAGCTGACACCTTACTCGCTCGACCATCTGGCAGTCACGAGCGAGGGATAGAATTCGTGAGATCGAAAACCTCCAAGAATTTATCAGGGTTGATCAGTCCACCGGTGGCCGAGCGATCTTCGTCTCCGCATTTGAGTGGACTAGACCCTGAACACTGGGAGTTCGGTCGTGGGTTCGTCTCTCGCTCGGACGGGCTGGTAGCAGGAGTTTTCCGGGTTTTCTCCATGTCGATAATGCCTGAATAGGGGCCAGTTTTCCATAAATGTCCTCCCGGAAGGCATTCTTTTCCCGCGCACGTTTTGGCCATTCTATAAGGAAGACTTTTCTGTCGCATAGCGTTCACCCAGAAGTCTCTCGGAGTAAAGGCATATAGCCACTGGACTCCATAAGAACCGCCATCTATCGACAAAGACAAAGGGTTGGTCTGTCAGGCTATGTCGGGACCCTCTCTCTTATTACCTGGTCTCCGAGACCGTCGAGAAGGAAAAACTGGAAATTTTTTCTTCCGACTAGGAGAAAACTTGGAGACTAACTCTATAAAAGAAATGTTGGTTTTGCTTTTTACAGAAACAAAATCATGAAAACTGCTTTTTATTAATAAACATTTTAGGTATTTCACTTGTTCAAAAACAAAAAAGTTAAATGGCCCGTTAAGGGGCAAAAGTGGCCCAGTCTATCTCGAATCCCATACAAGCTCTCAATAGTCCCGCCATTCATCCCAGTGGTGATCTGGTCGAACTCACAGTAAGTATGAAAAATACTCTATTGTGCCAATAGGGCAGAAAGAGTTTAAAAGAAAATCTGAGCTATAAATAACAATTTCATGCAATTTTATGAAACTGAAAAGTTCTCTACAGATACATTGTAAATGTGATCAAAATTATAAATAAAATTTCAAATCTCTGGAGTATTTTTTGTATTTAAAAATTTACTTGAGAATTTTTGTCTTTACAAAAGTGATTTAGTTCAGTGGATTTTAAACTCATTCTGTTTACTATAGAATACATAATTATTTTCGGATTGCGTGTCGAGTGTATTCAGTCTTAAACAAATTTAAAATATGTCTCTGCATAATTAAATTTTTGTTTGTGTTACGAATTGTACAAATAAACACATGAATATTTTACGTACACGTAAATTAAAAAAGATAATTTATTATCCTTTAAATGATTAAGAGAGGTTTGCTGTTTACGATTTATCCATTTCTTCGCCTTCTTATATTAGCGAGATTTATGCATGTTACAGAATTCTTATTCTGTAACATGCTGTGTCTTTTTCTATTGCCCTTCGTGCATAAGATATACTCTCTCGATCATATTGAGGTTATGAGACCTTAATTTCTTTTCCATATCAACACTGCTATTTTTTTTCGTTTTCACTCATGTTTATGAATTAATAAGGGCGAATTTTTTCACCGAAACAGAAATATACATAAAGCGATAGCACACGTCCTAACATAAATTGACAAGACACAACTTATCAACACAAGCACTAACTCAAGACGTCTCTGCTCAAGACTGAACCTGTGACGCCGAAAATGGACGTGATTAATGTCGGAGAGTTGGGGAGGGATAGTTCATGAGAAGGGGAGAATCATTACATGAAAGTTCGAGCGTTTTGTCATGTATATCGATAATAATCGAAAGTATGAAATGTGTACGAAATAGTGAATTGTACGAAAATAAAATGTACGAAAGTAGACGACCGCCTGATACTAGTGTTCAGTGGTTTTATCTACAAAACTATTGTTTATATGATCGCAATGCAATTAACTATAAAATTAACTGCAAATATTATATATTTTTTTTACTTTTACTGATAATTTTAGCTTTTAAAATATCAATATTCTTTAATTGTAATTATCTAATTGATGTAATACTATTACAGTACATATTATATAAGTCGTGCTACTTACAATTACTTTAGTTATAAGAGTATAATGTTTAAATAATGTGAACAAGGTAGCTCAAAAGTCAATTAACCATTGTAAAGACAAAATGTTTGAAGAAGACAACAATTTAATTATAAACTTTACAAACAGGAATGCTCGAAATGAAATCCTTCTAGATCAAACAATGCTTTTACAAATTGCTGATTTTCTTGCAAAAATTACCCGATTTGCTTGCAAAATTAGAGTTACCCGAGTTTTGGGCCACTACTTTACTTAAGAGTGACCCGAAAATTTCTTTTACAAAATTATATCAAAGATATTTAAAGAAATTCTATTTCAATACACAGACTACATACTAATGTTATTCAGTGGATCTCCACTTTTATGACCTAATTAATTAGAGGAAAACGTCATAAAGCGAGTCATTGTATTACGTTCAATCTAATTTATGATGCTAGGCTTAAGTTTCAAAATATCACAGTTTTAACCACATAACGTCACTGAAAACGGCCAAAAATAGTCTATTATTTATATAGCCATTATTATATACATCCATATTATAAAATTATCGTAAAAAACGAAGAATTATAACGAGAAAATCTACTAACAATAAAAATTTTTAATATGATTGGATTAATGGAATTAAGGCTACGTAACATCTGGGCAATCTGTCAAGACAGAGATTACCATGGAAAGTTCTTACGGAGGACTTTCTATGAGAATCTGATCCTTATTTAGGTTATAGAAACACGAAAAACTCCACTGGTAGGCATATTTCCATGCAAAAACTCTTTTCTTCATTATATGCAAGTTTCTTTGGGTTGCAATTTTCCAAAAGACATAAATTCCCATTGGCATCTGTTGTCTGTCCTTCCTTAATCTCGAGAACGGAAAAAGATAGATAAGACTTGAAAGTCAAGTCCAGATATGGAAAGCTTAGGGGCAGGAGGCCCTAAGCTTTCCATATAATTATATAAGAACTTCCGGTTTGGGCCAGAAGTCACGCTATTTCAATTCAAAATTTTCTCCCAAACGGAGTTAGATGACCTATTGTTAAACAGGAAAAGTATGATGTACAGGGGCAAGACACAACTAAAATTGAGAGCATTGCGACGAAGAAATTGCAGCCCGATATTGTGTCAACGTCACAGTAAGTAATTGCTCGTTATAATATAAAGTTTGATAACAAAATGTATAATAAAATGTCACCAGTTTATACGTAAATTGGACAATTTTATTTAAAATATACTATTTTAAATATACTTAAAATATAAAATATACTATTTTAAATAAAAGATAAGTTTTAAAGATATTTGAATTTCTGAAAGGATATTCTCGTTACCTTTCAATTTAATTATAAAGATTTAAAATACATTATGTATTCGAATTAAAATTTTATTAAATAGTGTTTATTTTACGAATTTTATAAAAGTTTTGCTATTAAAAAATGCTCGATGACATCTTTATTGACATTGAAGAGATTTATCACAGATACGGATACTATGTGGTAAACGTGACATCATTGAAATGTATATACATACAGACGTATCTTCACTGCCGAGAATATATAAATATATATGTTTGACTACCAAACCTTTGGGTAAACAAATGTGTGGAGGAAATACTACTGAGTAAATCGATAACACGCTCGCCATCCGTTTTAAAAGCTTAACCTTTCTCCCGACAAGTGAAAATCAGTCGCTTTCATTTGGGAGCCCGGAGACGTTTTTCAAAACTTATTTCTTCAGAGATTCTAACTTTTTTCCACTTTAAAATATAATTTAAAGGAGACTGGAAGCTTGTGATAGTGACGTCCACATGGCCGAGGTAGTTAAAACGCCAGTCTACTGTTCTGAGGGATTCGGAATCGAGTCCAGGAAATTTTTTGGAGGTTGCCTATTCCGGATATGTCGAGCCCCGTGCCTTATTACCGGGGAGCCTTCATTGTGAGACTGACTCAACTCAGGATAGGTAAGAAAAAAAAGCTTCTTAATGCCTACAAGACGGAAAGAAGGTCTGCTGTTTCCGGTTTATCCATTTCTTCGCCTTCTTATATTAGCGAGATTTATGCATGTTACAGAATTCTTATTCTGTAACATGCTGTGTCTTTTTCTATTGCCCTTTGTGCATAAGATATACACGCTCTCGATCATATTGAGGTTATGAGACCTTAATTTCTTTTCCATATCAACACTGCTATTTTTTTTCGTTTTCACTCATGTTTATGAATTAATAAGGGCGAATTTTTTCACCGAAACAGAAATATACATAAAGCGATAGCACACGTCCTAACATAAATTGACANTCCAGGAAATTTTTTGGAGGTTGCCTATTCCGGATATGTCGAGCCCCGTGCCTTATTACCGGGGAGCCTTCATTGTGAGACTGACTCAACTCAGGATAGGTAAGAAAAAAAAGCTTCTTAATGCCTACAAGACGGAAAGAAGGCCTTTATTCTCCTGTAAATACTAGAACAGATTCCAATGATAAATTTTCATTTGAAGTATATTGAGGAGGAGAAATGTGATAGCAGGTATCAGGGCCGCGACAGGGGAATTGGGGAATTTTTCCCCTGTTCAGAGAAAATTTAGATGGTTTCTATTCCTATAAATTAAAGCTATTTTTACGACAAAACAAAAAATCTTTAAGACCTCTTTTTATTAATAAAGAAACATTCTACCTATTTCATTTGTTCTTGGCAAAAAAAGCTGCTAAGGAGAAAAGGGGCCAGCTCTACCCCGGCCCCATACGATCTCTTCTGACAGGTATTCTCTTCTCAGAGCGTCCAAATATGAATTTAGTGGGCTAAGAGCTTATAAATCTTTCCTTTAAATTAATTTTACTTCATTTCAGTTTTAAAGCATTTCGGTTGACAGCGCCATTTTTGCATCTAGCGGCCTTTAAGAAGCAGCTTTTTATTTTCTGTTCGTTCATTTAAAGATTAAACATACAGCTAAATATATATTTTATATCTATCATATTTGTAGAGTAAAAAACAGCAATAATTTTGTTATTAAACATTTAAAACATTCAAATTTCAGGAAAAATACGAGATAATGTAAAAAAAATTCATACTAGTTTCTCTATTGTAAGAAAAATTAGCAAAAAATAGGGAAATCCTTATGAAAATGATGGAGAGAGCGATCCATTAAAATCCATTATCCAAAGGATAACATGGATAATGGAAGAACTGTCTCTTTTAGTAGGAGTTATATAAATGTATTGCTATATATATCATTTTATTTGTTATATATTTTAGTACATTACTTAAAAATTAATTAAATTTTAAAATTATTTTGCACTCTAAATCATAAAATGTTGAAAAAGTAGATGAAAATAACTTCATCATTTCCTATTATAGAAAGTTTCACTCTGAATAAATTATCTTAAGAGTAAAGAAAGCATTAAACATAAATAATTTATTCAATTTTAAAAGTTAAAGAGTTTATTTTTGAAGTTTTAATCGAAACTTTTAATTTTTTTAATAAGCCAGTTCTTATACATTAACAACGAGTATTTAATTAAACATAGAAGAAAAACGTCACAAGAATTAAAATATTTTATTACTTACAATTACTTTAGTTATAAGAGTATAATGTTTAAATAATGTGAACAAGGTAGCTCAAAAGTCAATTAACCATTGTAAAGACAAAATGTTTGAAGAAGACAACAATTTAATTATAAACTTTACAAACAGGAATGCTCGAAATGAAATCCTTCTAGATCAAACAATGCTNTTGCTGTTACGTGATACTTTCTTGGATAATTAAATTATATATTGTGTTTTTGTTACGCGATGGTAACGATTAAAAGATACTTTTTTTTTCTATTGTTTGACTTATATTTTCAATTGTTTTAGATGAAGTGGGTCACACTATTTTATAAACTCCAAGTTATTTTGGTTTATTTAGATTTCCTAAAAATAAATCACACACGTCACTGTTTATTGTGTGATTTTATCAGTTGTTTCAATTTGATTTACTTGTGTTTTTATTTGAAGTTTATGTGATTTTTAGTCCACTGGTGTATTGTTTTCTAGAAATAACACATAAGTTTCTGTTCTGTGTTCGAGAATTTATCTAAAATAATTTCGCTTTCTAAAACAAGCTTAGTAAGAATGGATGACAATGCAAAACTGGCGAAGTCGATCTCTAAAGCATTTAGTAAACTTCAATACACATCGACATTCAAAATTCGAGTACATGAATCATACGTTTGCCTGTCTGTCTGTGTGTTTGACTACGATAGAATCTAAGTATATGTCTATTATATTTTGCTTATGTCTAACCACTATTTTGCTTGTTGTCTTGATTTTTGTGTGATGCCTTTTTATGGATGAACGTGGCTTATAAGGGTTTACATAATTTGGATGTTTCAGTTTACTGTTAAGACGTTATACATAAGAGTACTTAGCAACGTACAGACCAACGAATGCTGTTATGTGTATAAACGAAAAGTGACGTTGAAGTGTTTCCTTTTTTATTAAAAAAATAGAGAAACAATTAACATTCTTAAATTAATTTTTTTGAAATTTTTAGCAGAATAAGCTACTTTCAAACCGATTTTAACAGGGTTTCCCAAAAGTCAGTTAACCGAGATATGTTTTATAAGAACGGTTAAATATTTGCATACTGTTAGTAATACGCAACTGTCCCCAAACAATTCGAGTAGTTGTTAAAATAATATTAAGAAACAACGCGGTTAATTTAGTTTTGGGTCACCCGATTAATACTTGTTTGGAATAGTTACATGTTAATAATGGCATGCAGATGTTTAATTGTTCTACAAACGAATTTACTATATATAACGGTTAACCGGCTTTCGGACCACCCCATATCTATTTTCATATTTTAAACATAAACAGGGGAATAAACTTTTGAATTTTGCTTTATGTTTACGTTGTTTCTAATATCTTATTCTCGATTTTGAATATTATAGAGTTTGAAAACACTGAAAAAGCTAGGAAGAACATATGCAAACTTTCATTAAATAGAATAGGATTTTGTATAATTTGAAATCTCTTATAATCAGATGAAAAATAATAAAAATCAGACGATGTATTTTGCTATATTTTTGTTTTGTTTTATATTATAAATATATATATTATTAAGGCTCATCCCTCGACAGAATCAAATACTTGTCTTTCCTTCAATACATTTTATATAATGCCCGAAGCCATTCGAAAATAGTTTTCTTTGTGTTTTGTATTATTCTTAAACTTGGTGCTTGTTATTTTGTTTATAGTTTATTCAATCCTGTATTTTTTCGTTTCTTTTCTAGACAATTTTAACACAAATTGTTTTTATTCTATTATTTTTTCAAAAATATTGTTTTGAGTATTGTTAGTATGTAAGTAATGTTACGGTAGATATTCTCCTACTTGTGTTTTTTTTTTTTATATGTAACTTCTTGATAGAAAATGCACTACAGTATAATTTTTTTGTTCTGTTTGTTGTATTTAATTTTTTACACAGTATCTTTTTGTACTTATTTTGAAGAAACGAATACTTCATAAGAAGAACGAATATTGAATAAGAAAACTGTTACGCATTTTCTTCCCTTCAACATCAAGACGAGTTTTTATGTCAAGGTAAATACTAGTAATGTAATTATCACCTTTAAAACACCGATTTTATGAAACCAAATTAAACGATCTTAAAGACAATTAATGGGTTTTAAAGTATTTTAATTTATAAAAATAAATTAAACCAGCAATAATTTATTGTGGCATCGTCACAATGCCGGGCTGCAATTTCGCGTCACAATGCTCTCGATTTTAGTAGTGCCCTACCCCTGTACATCATACTTTTCCTGTTAACAATGGGGTCATGCCGGTCATTTATCTAACTCCGTTCAAAAGTAAATGTTTGAATTAGAATCGTGTGATATAGTTACATTCTTATAATCATTATAATAGTTAATCGAGGCCTCCTCCTCTAATATTTCCTTATCGTTTACGACTTTTATTTAACTCTGTTCGAGAAAGAACAGACAGACAGATGCCATAGTAATTTATACGTCTACAATTTTTGAAAATTACAGACCAATTAAGAGATTTAAAAGGAGAATAAAAGGGTTTTTAAATTTATTTATCTTTTAATTTTTTTTAATTTCTAAAAAAAAAAAAATAAATTTAGATACAAGTCGACCCCCCCTATAACACTGTTGATTATTCCGTTTTATTTGAATTCCATGTTGTACGAGTCACTTAGATTTTACAAATACGTGAGCTGTTCACTGCCCGGCACACGTATTTGTAAAATGTAAGTGACTCGTACAACATGGAATTCATATAAAGCGGAATTATCAACAGTGTTATAGGGAGGGTGGACTGTACTTTTAATTTTAAGTAATTTGAGGGATGATTATAAACAATATTTGAACGCTTTTATGTATAAACTATATATATTTTAATTAACGTTTTATAATTTTAAAAGGATCATTTAAAGATTTAACGGTAAATTTTAGGGTTTTAAAGGATTTTATACAGCTTATTTATAGTTTAAGAAATTTAATAATGCGAAGTTTAACGTTCGAGTTAAGCTTTAATGGAGGTTTTTGAGCCTTTAATAATCTTTCGAAGCTATTAAAATAATATCTAAAACTCCTTTCATTAAACGCGATGTTTCACGTATCGATAAAGAAGATAAATATGCAAATATGTTAAAAAAATTCACTTATTTTTATGTATAAATATGTCTAAAAATAGAAATAAATTGAGGTTTATTTGTATTGTTTTTTATAAATAAAATCAGTAATAACTGCTTATTTTTTTACGTAATTAAATTGGAAATAAATTGTAATTCTTCAATATAATTTTTATTTTTATGTAATTAAAATTTTAAGTCGTATTTTTCCCATTGCTTTTCTCTATTAGCACTCGAATGATGGCTTCGAATGAAATGAAGTGGAAAATCGATTTTTACTTTCGTTTATTTCGTTCGGTTGACTACAAATTTCTGTTTATTTTAAACCGTAAAACATTCGTGTAAATATATTTTTCTTTACTTTATTCTAAATGTCCTTTGTACTAAAGTGATTTAAACATTTCTTTCGTTTTCTTTCTCTTATTGCTTTGGGCGCGAGTGTGAAAATTGCTTGAAGATTTCATTTTAAATAATACTCGTTATAACATGAATTTTAGCATAAGATTTTCACACATATTTTGCTTTTTTTAGTTTCATTTTTCTGTAGTTTTCTTGAATATTTGAGATTTCTTTCTCACATTTTTCCGACATTAGTTGCATCTTTGAACTTATTTTTTTCTGCAATTTTTCTTGCATCTTCGGATTCCTCTTTATTACATTTAAACAATCTTAGCATCTTTTTGTGAATTGTTACGTCCTCCTGAAAATCCACCCTTTCAATTTTCCCATACAATTCTTACATCCTTAATCTCACTTTAATTTTTTTAAAATCTTTAAATCCACATCTTTTGTACATTTTGAATTTCCGTGTGATTTTAGATATGAAAAAAGTAATTTAAAAAAATATATTTTGAACATCGTTTTATATCCACAAACACTCATAAATTCAAGGAGTAGTCATTGAATTTCTTAGGGAGATACGAATAAATGCAATAACTTAATAACCTAATAATCAAATAAATGGAGAGGAGAATAAGAAAATTGATGATGATTTCCTTAGAAATATTCTGTTTAAATATGTTTAAGTGCTAAGACAATATTTATTTAAGATAACTCATGTTCCATTTGTTTATTTAAGAAAACGATATTAACATTTTGGCAAAGTGACACCGATAAAAATGCTAGATAAATAGGAATCTTGTAGACGAGATAAGCTTCTGTGATTTATTTAGAACCATTGGATTATTTATAAATCCATCTTCTGTTTTCATTATCACACGTCGTTAGTCTGGTATGTCCGTCCTTTTCCTCTTCACTCCAAGAAATTAATTATTTATAAATATATCAATCTTTCTTACTGGAATATAGATGCACCCGAGAATGTGTTATTAATGATAATTGGTCAGGAAATTATAAATATGAGGGGAATAATATTAAAGTTGTAAATAATGATTAAGATAACTTTTTGAAAATTAATTAAGCTCCGGATTTATTTAGTAATTTTTCACGAAATTTGATGATGTATGGAATTAAGTTTCCTATTGTAAATTTTATGCTCGAAATTCTGATTTAATTTTAGAAAATCTAGCGACGAGTTGCGTAGCTTTCTTGGTCAAACTTTAAATTTGCCTGTGGTGCCACGTGTTACGACATTTTATTTAAAAAGTTTTTATATTATTAATTATTATAAATGGCGAAAGTTAATTTTCATGGTAGAGATGAGTTTATAAAAAATTGTAAATGATAACGAGTAAAAAATCTTCATTAAGTCCGACTCCACTGGAGATACGATACACGACTCCTCTCTATCTCCCAATTCCCTCTACTTTTAACCACAAAAATTGAATAGCATCAATGTCCCTAATGCAGAAATTTTCCTGCAAAATTTTCAGAAATTTTTGACAAAAGACACAGGAGTTATTAAATTTTAAAGAGGGGAACAAACCGTGCCCACAACACACTAACATCTATTCATACATATATAAAAAGCCCCCAACTTTTTCTGTATTTCTGGATGTTGCAAGGGCCCTGAGTTCAAAAATGCAAAAATCTTGGAATGGGGCGATTTTTTTTTGATCGATCGCTATACTTCCTCTCTGTTATATATAATAGAGCCGAGAAAGTAAAGTAATTAAACTTTATTTATTTTAATTTAAAGCTTGTTTTTATCATTAAATTATTTTCGATGATTTACACAGCTCTATAATAAATTAAATGTGTTAAACCCCTTTCGTCTCTTGAGTTTATAATTGTTTAAATTATGTAATTAATATTGTAAATATTGAATAAAATTTCTAACTTTTAAGCACAAAATAATTTTTCAAATATTTTAAAGAGAAATATAATACATTGTTATAAATCTGTGTTATATTTAATGCTAAGTTTCTAAAACACAGTATAAAAATAAGAAATTGTCGCTCGAAGTACTTGAATGGCATCAAATGCTTTGAAACAGGTGATATAAAAGCTTATTTATGAAACCTTGTAGTATCTTAAAGATATTTCACATAGTATTACAAGGTAATAACTAGAGAACACCGATGCGAACTGTCTTTTTTTTTTTTTATCTTTTTCGGTTTCAAAAGGAGCTTTGTAACAATGAAAAATTTATTTCGATTCTCGTCCTCTTATACAAGGACAGGAGGCAACTGATATTTGAAATGAAACCCCAGAGAAATGTGTGTATTTCTGGACAAACTTTCATCAAAACACAAGCTTCACTTATTCTCTGTTTCATGTCTTCTTTCGTGGTAGGAGCATCACTTTTTCCATGACGTATTCTCATAGAAAGTAATCGAGTTTTGAGATCAGGTATATGAAATGAGTTCTCTACAATATATCCACCTGTCATCGAATTTCTAGTTTAGATCGGTACGCTTATTTGGCAACACCATCTTAATGAAATTACATATCTTTTTATTACAATCGCCAAACGGGGAGGGGGAAAGAGAAGGATTTTAATAAATTTAAAGCTTCAAGTTGGGAGACCAATAAGAATTATTTATAGTCAGTATTGTCGGTACTTTTGAATATTATATTTTACTGCAAAGCTATTCTTTAATACGTAAAGTAAAATAAATATAGACTTTGTTTAAAAAGCATCACAAAATAGCACAATATATTCATTATCCCTGCTTGATACTATAAGGCTATAAAATATAAGTACAGTATTGTAGTAGAGATATTAGAGATGCTATTATATATATTCTACTAGAGATACTAAACGTGTAGAAAAAGGAAAATACACCCAGTAGTTCCTATTACTTTATATACTATGGAGCCTTAGGGTGTGTGAATTATCTCCCAGTCTACTATAAGTATTCGATTCCTAGTTTTTTAGTAGTAAGAATCTACTATACTATATTTCTAGAAGAGGGACAGTAAAGATCTATATACATTTCTCTTTTTAGGGGGTTCACTGTACATCTATATGTAAAGTGAACTCCCTAATGTAATGGTTTAACGTATTCCCGTGCAGGGAATACATTTGCCCATATAAAGAGCTCATTATAGGGGTTTACTATATTTTACCTTGCCTTCAGGAATATATAACTCTATTATGTCATGAATTAAAACTCTAGAAATACCTAAAATGAAAAGAAAAATAAGTAAAAATTGCAAGTAAAACGTCTTTTTATACCGCTTTTTATGTTTTAAACTACAATTGCATACTTTTACGTGAAATTAATGAATTAAAACATTAAATAACTCAATTATTTACATTCAAAATTGTAAATAAAAATCAAGTCCATTAAATTCCATTAAAAAGTGATATAAATAACGGAAGAAACCTTTTTAAAATCGATAAAACTGTTTCTTTTTATGAAAAAAAAGAAAGAAAAATAGAAATAAGTTTTATTATTTCGTCTCAAAAATATATTCAACTTTTAAGAAAAGAAAAAAAAATAAAATAAAAATTGAAAGAACTATATTCGAATTTTATATTAAAACATTTTAAGAATTAAATTAAAATTTTTAAATAAAATTTTAGGATAAGATAAACTTTAATCTACATAATTTCGAATGTAGAAGGTTAATTACACATTTATCGATCGCGTTATCTAAAGTCAAATTCTTAAAAGGATTGTAATTTGATAAAGGTAAATGCAAAGTTACGTATTAAAATGAATATGGGGTGGTCCAAAACTCAGTTAACCGGTTTCTTAAGGAACAATTCGATTGGAATCGTTTCGGAACGGTTACGTGTTAACGATTGCACGCAAATATTTAACCATTCTTCTCGGTTAACTGATTTTTGGACAACCAAAAGTTTCTAACTGTAGCGTGTTAATTATTTTTATATATTAATTAACAAATATCTTGGTTAGCTGACTTTTGGGCCATTCCATACATTTTAAGCGTATGTATTGTACAGTACACTTTTATTAAGAATTCTTTAATTGTTCTTATACAGAAATTATTTATTTGTTAATGCGTCACGGTTTTTATACTAATAAAAATGCTATTTATTTATTGTTATTATTTTCTTTTTGGTCTGACATTAACCAGTAATTAGATTTACAAGAGGAATCGCTAGAACTTAACAAGCTCCTGAGGGGATATTAAATAATCGAAAATGTTCTTATTGCAAATAAATTAGTCTTTTATAATTATCGTTTCTGATAAATATAATAAAAATTGATTTTCTATTCTTTTAATTATACATCTCTTATAAGTTTAATTGCTGTTACGTGATACTTTCTTGGATAATTAAATTATATATTGTGTTTTTGTTACGCGATGGTAACGATTAAAAGATACTTTTTTTTTCTATTGTTTGACTTATATTTTCAATTGTTTTAGATGAAGTGGGTCACACTATTTTATAAACTCCAAGTTATTTTGGTTTATTTAGATTTCCTAAAAATAAATCACACACGTCACTGTTTATTGTGTGATTTTATCAGTTGTTTCAATTTGATTTACTTGTGTTTTTATTTGAAGTTTATGTGATTTTTAGTCCACTGGTGTATTGTTTTCTAGAAATAACACATAAGTTTCTGTTCTGTGTTCGAGAATTTATCTAAAATAATTTCGCTTTCTAAAACAAGCTTAGTAAGAATGGATGACAATGCAAAACTGGCGAAGTCGATCTCTAAAGCATTTAGTAAACTTCAATACACATCGACATTCAAAATTCGAGTACATGAATCATACGTTTGCCTGTCTGTCTGTGTGTTTGACTACGATAGAATCTAAGTATATGTCTATTATATTTTGCTTATGTCTAACCACTATTTTGCTTGTTGTCTTGATTTTTGTGTGATGCCTTTTTATGGATGAACGTGGCTTATAAGGGTTTACATAATTTGGATGTTTCAGTTTACTGTTAAGACGTTATACATAAGAGTACTTAGCAACGTACAGACCAACGAATGCTGTTATGTGTATAAACGAAAAGTGACGTTGAAGTGTTTCCTTTTTTATTAAAAAAATAGAGAAACAATTAACATTCTTAAATTAATTTTTTTGAAATTTTTAGCAGAATAAGCTACTTTCAAACCGATTTTAACAGGGTTTCCCAAAAGTCAGTTAACCGAGATATGTTTTATAAGAACGGTTAAATATTTGCATACTGTTAGTAATACGCAACTGTCCCCAAACAATTCGAGTAGTTGTTAAAATAATATTAAGAAACAACGCGGTTAATTTAGTTTTGGGTCACCCGATTAATACTTGTTTGGAATAGTTACATGTTAATAATGGCATGCAGATGTTTAATTGTTCTACAAACGAATTTACTATATATAACGGTTAACCGGCTTTCGGACCACCCCATATCTATTTTCATATTTTAAACATAAACAGGGGAATAAACTTTTGAATTTTGCTTTATGTTTACGTTGTTTCTAATATCTTATTCTCGATTTTGAATATTATAGAGTTTGAAAACACTGAAAAAGCTAGGAAGAACATATGCAAACTTTCATTAAATAGAATAGGATTTTGTATAATTTGAAATCTCTTATAATCAGATGAAAAATAATAAAAATCAGACGATGTATTTTGCTATATTTTTGTTTTGTTTTATATTATAAATATATATATTATTAAGGCTCATCCCTCGACAGAATCAAATACTTGTCTTTCCTTCAATACATTTTATATAATGCCCGAAGCCATTCGAAAATAGTTTTCTTTGTGTTTTGTATTATTCTTAAACTTGGTGCTTGTTATTTTGTTTATAGTTTATTCAATCCTGTATTTTTTCGTTTCTTTTCTAGACAATTTTAACACAAATTGTTTTTATTCTATTATTTTTTCAAAAATATTGTTTTGAGTATTGTTAGTATGTAAGTAATGTTACGGTAGATATTCTCCTACTTGTGTTTTTTTTTTTTTTATATGTAACTTCTTGATAGAAAATGCACTACAGTATAATTTTTTTGTTCTGTTTGTTGTATTTAATTTTTTACACAGTATCTTTTTGTACTTATTTTGAAGAAACGAATACTTCATAAGAAGAACGAATATTGAATAAGAAAACTGTTACGCATTTTCTTCCCTTCAACATCAAGACGAGTTTTTATGTCAAGGTAAATACTAGTTCTTACAAAGTATTCGTTCATTTCTAAGTATATTAAGTATTTGTTCCTTCATATAATATACATTTTTACGTCAATTTGACGTCACATTTGCATTTTCTCGTTACGGAAATGTAGGAAATGATGTCAAATTGACGTAAAAGTGTACGTTAGTTTGATTAAACAAATATTCGTATTTACATTCGCCTTTTTTGTTTCTTGCATTTGGCATTTTATGTTGTCGTTTACAAGTGACTTTTCCTGATGTTTTCTTCATTAACTGTTTGCTGTTTATTAAAATAAAATAAAAATCCAAATATTTTATTGTTTCATACATAATTTACGATACGAAACATTATTTCCATATTAATAGTATTGTACATAAATTTCGTACTTCTATTTTTATACCTTTTAACTACCATTCCTCCCCTTAAGGATCTGTGACGTTGTCACACAATTCAATCACAAAATTACGTAACGCATATTCTCGATAGACTCCTTAATTACATTAAGGAATAATATTATACATTGAAGTAATCGCTTGTAAAAGTAAACTTGAAGAAATCGTTTCTTCTGATTCATGTTATGTATCAATAAAACAACTTAAAGATTAAAATAACTTCTAAGAGGGATTTTAGTTTAATATTCATGAATGAAAAAATGACATTCGACAGTATTTGTAGCTACAGGAAGGGATTTTAAGTGTCAGTTTTCGAGCATGTTAGTGAAGATTATGTAAGAGGAATGAGAAAAGAGTTATCGCGAGTGCTTAACTGGTTATCAAAATGTGTCGATACACTCTGCTTATAGATACAACCGCATTATTTGATAAATTATTTACAACTTCGTAGCCTGTTCGGTTGTCTGTACGATTCTTATCCACTTTTATTAGTTAACAGCTTCAAATTTCTTTTACATCAGGCAACAATTATCACAGAAAAGTTATGAAAAATATTGTTATTGAGTTATTATTTGTGTTGAAAATTTAAAATGTACACAGTTCAGAAATTAAAAAAAAAAATTTGTAAGATATACTCTGTACTGTATATTGTATACCTGCAAGTACTAAAATGTATTCATTATAATGAAACGGTGCAGGCATTTAACTTTATGTATATTATACAGTTATACTGTTACGTACACTAAGATCGTTGATTAGTATGCATATTATATGAGCTGTACTTTAAAGATAAATAAACTGTAATTTATAAATGATGTTAAGACTGCGACGTTGTAAATGATTATTGAAATATAACGCCATAAATCATCTTGTAACGTGATGTTCGAAGGTGGCTTTGAAGCCACGTTAAATGTATTTGTAATATTATAACCGCTGGCATTACAACTATACATTAACTTGCTAAATTATCTACAGTTGATTAATTGTAATTGATTTTACAATTGATATGTTAATTAGAACAATTGATTTTACATGCAATTGTATATTGATCCAGTGATTGTCAACCCTTTTGAGCTAACGGCGCACTTAAATCTTAGGTGTTACATTAAAGAGCCAGTGCCGTATCAATGCAATACTTGAGCAATCTGCCAAAGGGGTGAGAAGTTTTCTGTTTTAAACTACTTCTAACGAATGATATATTGGTTACAGTAGGCTAATCTTACTGATATATTAAAATTGCATATTGATAAATTATCAAGTAAAATTCATACAACTAGATACAACTTAGAAAAATTGATCTTACAACTGATATATTGATTTATACCGATGTTTCAATTTGTTATGTTGATAAATTAATTATATCTGATCCCATTCATTTAAAACTTATAACTATAATTTCGCTTTTTTGATTCTTTCCGTCCTTTGAACACTAAAAAGGCATCTTTTTCGATCCCACCGTGAGTTCGGCCGGGCCTACAATGGGGACTTCCGGATAAGTCGGGCCTTCGTATTAAAATCTCGCTTATAAAATAATATTTTACATAAAATAAAGAAAAATTCCATTAAAGAGAAGCGAAAACAATTCTAAAAACCGTAGATTATATGGCAATTCTCTCTTTTTAAACAATTCTAAATCATTATTAAATATATAAAATCAATGAATTCTTTCAATGTATTTACTTGGAACATTTTTAATTTTAAATATATTTTTCCAGCAATGAATGAACTTTATTGTTTACTTTATTCTGTTTGACCTTCGAAATTGTTTAAGTAAAATTTACTTTGGAATTTAATATCTTTCTTCTAAAAATAAACNCATCTGTTGTGATATTTTATTTTAAAAACTTTTTATATTATTAATTATTATAAAATGTTAAAAAAAAAAAGAAAAGCTTAATTTTGAGAGTAGAGACGAATTTTATAAAAATTGTATAAGCTAATAACGTATAAAAACTTCATTAAATCCGTCCCCACTCGGCCCAACAATGGCTGATAAAACCATTAAACACTGGTACTTGGTCGTGGATTCGCACTTGGCCAATGGGCCAGCCCATTTGAGTTTGCCGGGTTTTCTTTATGTTTATAACACCTAAATAGGGGGCAGTTTCCCATAAAACTCCTCCCGGGAAGCATCCCCTTAGGCAGATCGCCCATGTGGCACGTCTCCTTAACCAAAACAGTCACCACTCGAGATGGCTGATGACCCCCCCTCGATTATTAACCGCCAAAGTTTAATGTCAATCCCCATAATACAGTACACAATTTTCCACAAAAGACACACCAGAATTTATTAATAACTCCTGTAAATAGATTACAAATTCTGCTACTGTACATGGGTTGAGTTTGTATGAAATACAAAAAAACTATTGTCTAATTTTTGACATTTTGTAAGTGTATTACAAATTGACATCGTCATTATAGTTTTTAATTGAAACAATTGCAGATAGTATAATAAATATAAAAACAAGGAAGTGAGCTTCCACCTAAATACTTTCCTTTTTTTATTTTATTTTGAAATAAATTCTTTAAACTAACAACAAATATTTAACTTTCTTGAAATGTACGTAGTAAAATAAAATTCTTTTATCCTCATTTTATCGGGAGGAATTTGTCGGTTTCTTTTCTTTAAAATCAGAATTATTAAAATAAACTTCAGGTTGAGCTGCGAATATTTGTCTGATATTCACCGAGATTGTGCCACTACCGAAAGTAAGCTAACACCAAAATAATAAGATACATCCTAGAAAAACTGAGCCAAACAATTCGGGAGAGCAATTCCAGAAATTTTCGGAAGATAATCTATCCCAGAAATATTGGGCCCCGACCCTCTTCATCCGTCCCCTCTATTGTGAGCCTGACCAAACCTTATGGTTTGGTAAGGTTCTGTTGGTGTCCTGGAGCCCACTGAGCGGAAAGAGACATTCAAACATATTCATGATGTCTTCCATTTCAAAACAATTTTTTATATGATGAACTTAAATAAAAAGCTATGTCAAAAAGGGCAGTTGCCTGGACCCCATTAATAGAGGGCCCCAAACCAATCTTTTATAGGAAAATATTTGTCAACAAAATTTCCCGAAGAAAAATGTCAACGCTGAACGTGGGTCCTCCTAATTCAAATTTGCCTGGGCCCCGTGAAGCTATAATGCTCCACTGCATGGGGTCCTCTATTTCAAATTTTCCTGGTCCTCATAAGTCATAAGGCAGGCAGTAGAGACACTTTGCCTCTTTCTTGGTTACTATTGGAAATTGCTGAATAGAATATATTTACATAATGAAACTAAGATTTAATAAATAATAATGATGTGCACTTAACAGTGGGTAACAATGGGTACTGGAAGCGTGTGATCAATTGTATGAAATGTTTTTCCTGACTCAGATAATTGTAAACCAGTAAAATGTACTTAGATCAAAGAATTGAAGAATGACGTCATAGAAGCTGTCTAAATAGATTATCTACTATTGAATTATTATATGATAATATGAATGAATGTATTCATTCTGATACACTTTTCGAGAGGAACGATTATATATTTTACTTGCAAAAAAGCTGATAAAGTTGATCTGATATTCATCAATTACATATTCAATATCTGACAATCCTAGTTTATTCAAATCCTTTACTAAAAGCATTGAAAACTGGTCGTTTCGCCGGTTCGCGCCTTACCAACGGGCTGACCACGTGAGATATTCCAGATTTTTCCTCAAATTTAACACGCAAGTAGAAGCAAGTTTCCCACAGTAAGTCCTCTCAGGAGGCCCTACTCTTTTGGCACATTTCCTAAGTATTTGTTGCTTATTTCATCCACCCACTTCCTTTACTATCGTTTTCTACAATTCCTCCCATTTTCGTGTTAAATCTACATTGAAAAACGAACATTTCTACATCTAGTGCGTTGCTAAATAGTGAAAGAGGTGCCCGGAAGTGAGAAACTGGATTTGATTGATGGAAGAAGGCGACGTAACACAGGCAATATGCCAAAGGGTGTCTTCTGAAAAGTCTTTCTATGGGAAACTGGTCGTGAACAAAATCCGGGAAACTTCACTTGGCTGATACCCACGTCGAGCTTTCAAATTTGGTGAGGCCCTAATCCGCTACTAAGTATTAATGTTTAATGATTTTATCCAATGTTTAATCCAATTTAAATTTTAGAAAGTTATTCTCTAAACTAGAAAAAATTGATCAAAAATCAATTTTTTGAAGGATAAATGAATTTAATTTCTATATTTATTTATTTAATAATCAACTATTATCTTAAAGGAATAATTTATATACTGTATTTCTTAAAAGACAATTGTTAAGAATAGTTTATTGACAATTGTCACGAAGCAATTTAGTAAATGAAATAAGGATATTTGATTAATTAATTTGCAGAAAGGTAATTAAAAAATTTTAATTGTACTCTAAACAGTCTCTTAGTCACTAGTGATCCATTTGAAATATATCCAATTTAGAGAGATGCCCTTGATAGAGGAAAAGAGGAAAACTGTAAGCAAAACACTGTTTTTCTTACCACCCGAGTGTTTTATTATATTCATTATACTGTATACATTCGTTGGCACATATTCAATTTAAAAAGGTGTCCAATTCGAGAGGTTTAATTAGAAATAAATTAAATTTTTTTAATGTAAACATTTGTATGCTTACAATAACAGTTTTAAATGTTTAAAAAGGGTACAAAAACCAGAATAATAAATAAATACCACCGGTAAACGGTGACCATTTTTTCAGGAATGTTTCTTTTTGAAACACACACGAAATAACTTTCAAAAACGGAAAGTTTTTATGTTCTCATCAGTGGCCGTTATTCACAGGTCAGGATCTACGCGTATATAATTCATTTATTTACAGTGAAAAACAATTCGACAAATCTACAAGAATAATGTTTTGTTTCGCTACAGAAACCGTCGTAACAGTTGTTTATTCGTGTCTTATATCTTTCGAACAGTCTGGAATTCTATTTTATTTATTTACTTTTTTTTGGGGTGATTCTCTTTTAAATTGATGGTATCCATTTACTTTACTACACTGTAATTGAGACCGTAGACTATCCGATCGGATACAATAGTAAGCAATTTACTTAACTGTCTTTTGCGATTACTTAACTGATTGATTGAAATAAAACAGCAATCAACAATCCTGAATGGTTTTCTTTCATCGACATTAATTAGAAATTGGATCCTGGAAGAAAGATCAAAGGTGCACTATAGTATTTATTTATGTAAATAGAAATTACACTTTTATGATAACTGAATAGATTGATAAAAAAGACAGATTTGAAAAATTTCTAATTACTAAATTAAAGTTTATTATACTTTAATTTAGTATAATATTCTAAATTATTACAATGAAGAATATTTTTAATGTTAATGTCGTTCATAACGAGGAATACAAAAGTTTAAAAGATTTAATTTTATAATATATTATATATATTCTTACTGATTTTGTATATAGAATTAGTCCATCACCGTCCGAATGGATAAAACCATCGAATACTGGTAGGGGGTTCGCTCCTCGTCAATGAGCTCACCAACAATGCGGATTGCAGCTAGTAGGCAATTCCGCATTATAAACCTTGTCAAGGGTTCGTGCCTGACCAACAAGCTGACCGCGTGAAGTTTTTCGGGTATTTTCCACGTGTCTAACACCAAACTAGGAACCAGTTTCACATAGAATATTCATTTTTTCTTTGGCAGATGTCTATGTGTTGCGTTGCCATATCTCTTCAAAGCGGACCAACTATACACAACTACACTCACTAGCACAATCGACTTAATATAGAAGTTACGTAACTAACAAATAGTTATTTTAATGAGTGTTTAATATAAAAATAAATAAATTTTCTTGTATTAAATTTATATTCTTTCCCCTTTTCAAACTTTCTAAATGACGTATCCAGAATGTATAGGGATGTAATGTGGGTGTAGTTTTTTCAATTACAGCTGAAGTTCATGTGTATTTAGTTTAAAAAATAAGTATCTTTGATAAGTTTCTTAATGTTCAAAATTAGAACATTTAATGAGACGTATAAGCTAAAGAGTTAAGTTCTCGTTCAGTGTTTTTAATTAAATGAAAACGCAACAAAAATGAAATCAAGAATTTTCTAAATGATGAGCAGCGGCATAAAAATTGGCTAAAGACATACAAACTTCATACTTTAACCTTTACTTATCATTTACTGTTACGTAAAGTTTTCTTTAATTAGTCACACCTTCACTAAGAATTCTTATATTGTTATAAAATATTTAAAACATTCCTTTTATTTACTTAAACGCTACTTTAAAATGGTTTCTATGTACAAACTTCTAAGATCATATAAATAGGTATTATTCTGAAATATCTTAGAAAATCACGCGGAAAGCCGTAGCAGCAATATAAAAAATAATTAAACGACGTAACTAATACAATAACGAAAATTTAATGCTTTAAAATGTATTTCAGATTTTAAAAAAAGCAATTTAATTTTGAAATCTTCACCAGTCACTTCAACAAAACACTTTTTAAACAAGCGATTTCGTGACATTTTAGCTGCCAAGTAGTTCGTACAATGAATGACAACTCGAAAATTTGCATTAGTCCAACTTTAAAATAAAAGAAAAATATACATTTAAAGACTATTTTCCATTTGCCTGATTAAATCTTTTGTTGTTTTTACATTACAGCAACATCAATCAAACTATTTTTCCTTTAAGTACCCAAATTTCGAAAATTTTTTAAATTTTCAATAAAGAAATTTTCACGAAAGATTTATTTTCGAGTGAAATAAAATTATAGATGCCAAGTTTTATTATTATTTGAAAATTCTATAAATTATTTATTATTGATTCATGATATCGAGTTTTGAAGTTTCTGTATAATTTGATTCATTATCATTGATAAATTTACCGATAGTTTTGAAATTCTTTTGAAGCTGTTGAAAAGTTTTGAAAGAATTCCAATAAATAGTATTGAAAAATACATCTAAACATTTCATTTTTTTAAAATTTAATGCAATTCTAATGATTTTAATCCCAATGAACCGAAAGGCGTGAAGCTTGTTTATTAGAGGTTTCGGGTTCGAGTGCGGTTTGGGACAACCAGGAATTTTTGGGAGAGAAAGCCGGGTTGTGAGTGATGAAAAGTAGGGTCAGCAAGCTGAAGAAAACACGGGTTCAAACATTTCCAGAATGTTATATGAATATAAGTTCGATTTAATGTCGAACTTACTATTCCGCTGTTCCGTTGTCGACACTTTAATACTTAATGCAAGACTTGGAAAACCATGAGTCTACGTAGTATAGTGGTTCTTAATCAGAGGTGCACCACTACATGGGTGTGAGACTTCTGCAAAGTAATTTTTACAGCATATAAATGGTTTTCCTTTGAAATTTTTCACATTTAACATTGAGAACCGAGTTATTTTAAGAATAAAATCTTATATTTTAATTATTCATTTTGCTGTTTAAAATCTGTAAATTTAGATTGGAATGTTCTTATATTAATGAATGGTACAGAAAAATTTTCTTTCTTAATCGCTTACTTATATCTAAAAATTAGGCTAAAACACGCGTAAGAAATTGTAGAAGCCTACTTCTATCCCATTACTGTTTATTATAGGACGAGAACAGTGAGAAAGATTAAGAATCACTGATTAAACGATAATACAAAGTGAAGTTTTGCATTCTTTGTGACTGCATTTTTCGGAAATTTGTTACTAATCAACTGTCACTTTAAATTACTTGCACCTGAAAGTAGCAATTGATGAGAAAAATGAACGAAGATTGTAGAACTATAGCTTGTGCTATGCTTTGTAGTTAAGTGGTTTATGGTTTTGCAGCTCTATTGGAGTGCGTAACGAATGTTTGGACTTTACCAAAATAAAATACAAATAATTCGTTTATTGTTGTTTCGATATAATAATCTAACAAGTCATTTACAAGCGCAGAGTAGAAACTGCCATAATTTGTGGTTTATAATAATCAAAATCACAATTTTAATCTTTGTTCTCTATTCAAAGGTATATAATAAACATTTAATTTCTAATTATTGACATTTATAATGTCACAAAATCTACTAAATAATGTTAAGTAGTAACAACTGATGGTACAAACTAGCTGATTTTGGAACTTTGCTTAATTTGATCCAAGTTATCACTGATAAAGTTATCAGTGATAACTTTGGCAGTATTAACTTGGTCCCTTGACCTTTAACCATCAAATTTAATAGTAGCAATGCCCCTTATATACAAGTTACCGTGCCAAGTTTCGTTTCTTAATCTCTATCTCATTCTGAGATAATAAGTAAAATAGATGCCAATACACACATAAACGGGATTTTTCTCCCATGTTTGACATTTTGGGTTCAAACGGTGTCAAAATGTCGAG
Source organism: Centruroides sculpturatus (assembly GCF_000671375.1). NCBI lineage: Eukaryota > Metazoa > Arthropoda > Arachnida > Scorpiones > Buthidae > Centruroides > Centruroides sculpturatus. The sequence continues at coordinate 43,886 of NW_019386230.1, read as the reverse complement.
ATTCGCATAAAACCATGAGGGTAAAAACTATTCCAATATTATACACATAATATATACATGAAAAAGTCACCACCCCAATTGTGGATTTCTCGAAAAAGTATGGTCTTGCTACACCTCTTGCAATGACTTCCATATACTCTGTATTTTATCACTAGTTTATTCAAAAAATTTTCCATCTTTTAAAACTCTTTCTTCAGCAAATTCGCTTAGTTTTAAATTATAATTGCTCGGATACAACGTTAGAAAAGTTGTTTCTACAAATTTCTTACTTTAGAATTTATTAAAGTATTACAGCAACGTAACTAAAAAGTACTTTTACTTACTTTTTCGTATGGTCGTAGGTTATATACCGTAGTTGTTAAACTATCGAATTCAAAAATGGGAAAATGCTGTATCTGATTTTCTTTTTTATATTCCTTTGGAAGTTCGATATATCGATGGACTTGTACACTATTATGAACACGTGCGATGTTCGATTTATTGAAGAGTCGAATCATCAATCAATAGTCTCTACAGTAAGCAATGGCAGTTTTGGTTGCGTGAAGCCCCAGGCAATAATGAATTTTATAGAGTTCTTTTATATATAATGTAAAGTACGTATCGCTTGATACTGCACAAGATGTAATATCTTAATATTTAACCAAGATCAGGTATGTATAAGCATATATTTGTGCGTGTTTAGAACCCTTGAAAACACGAGACCCTAAACAAAAAGCATAAATATAATATTATTTAATTTAGAATATCAATTTTAGTAGTAATATTTACAACTTAAATGCTATAAAAATAGAAAAAATTCAGTAAGACGTTTGACGTTTTACTTTTATTTTTAGATTATAATATCATATTGGATCATTTCCATGGCAACATGGAGATTGTAAGAAGCTCTCCAATTCCACGTATTCATCATCCTCCATCTATAAGATATGAAGAACTCAGACTTGGTAGAAGGATCGCCGGTTTGGTGATGGCTGGACCATTTGTTTTATGTTTTGCACTTTTTGGAATCTTCAACTTAATAGCAGGAACCATCCTGACGGTAATGGCAAGTAAACCGCGTTATCATAATTACTTTCGACATCCCTTGACGAACGACGAATATCAGAAAGTGAAAAACATCTTAGATCCATTGAAAATTGTGGGACCCATTTTGTTAATTACAGGTACTATGTTGGTACTCGTTGGACTTATATTAGGTGTCGTTGCATGTAAATCCGTTAATACTCATTCTGGAAGATCGTTTCCGACTTCTCTCCCCCTGACAACCATTAATGGACCAGCGAGTTATCCAGGATTAACAATACCTATATCTAATGATTTTATATCTAAAAGGGCGCAATCCCTTTCGGTTCCATCAATAGAAGTGCACAGTTCTGCAGTCCAAGTCTTGGATAGAAAAACCAGATGCGATGTAATATGCGGTATGTTGGATGTATCTGCACAAATGTAGCTCCGTGTATTACGGAAAATATTTTACAAATAGCTGACTCTTCTGTAAAAAGAACGAGATTTTAACGCTGTATATACAGTATATATATATATATATATATGGTGGCTTGAAAAAATTAATTCTGTGGCTTTTAATAAATAAATATTATATTAGTATACAGTTTGAGAAATATAAGTTTTTAACTGATATTTTGTACACTCGATGCATTTTTATACTTGTAAAAGATAAAGTATGTAAAAGATAAGCTATACAAATCTTAAAATTTAATGTATATATCGTCAGGCTTACAATAATTGAAATACACTTCATTAATATACACATGTATATAATAGCACCGTACTATAATATATTACGTATTTATCAGAGTAAACTATATAGAGCATGATATGCACTGTAACATATCAAAATAATTATTCTATTTCCCATAGAAATTAAACAAAATATAGTCCATATAAGGTGTATATATTCTGTGGACAGTAGAAATTATTCTTCCGCTGCACTACAATAAAGTTTTCAAGTGCACTGACGTGTTCAAAATTGTATAGGAATTGTGCGATGTAAAACATCGAGTGTACTTAAAAAGGAACAGTTTATTTCATTTTTCTCTTCAAAAAGTTTAGTAATTGAGTAGATAGACTTACTTCTAAAAACACAACAATAGAACGATTTTCATAAGATATCGAGTCTTTAGATGCAACAGGCAATAGTTTGTTTCCATGGAAGCGAATTTACACCTCTTGTAAAAATTTCATAAATGTNTGTAGCTGCTGCTGTCTTTATTATTATTATTATTATTATTACTTTTAATTTTCAAAGTTTTGAGATAAAAAGGAAGGAAAATATTATAAAATTTAATTTTTGTATATATTTTTTGATTTTTATATAAATCGACAAAATAAATTTGATTGGTGTCCCCATAGAAACGCAAGATCAACAGTACCATTCGATAACAGGCAACAAACGACGCGACATTCTATGTTTAATACTTAAAATGTCAATGTTAAATTTCTTGGATTAATATTTTTAGAAAATTATATAAGTTTAACATTTAAATTTATAACTCCATTCTATATTTTTTTAAATTTTTCTTACTCGTATTTTCATTCTTTGTGACTTACAAACAGACTTACAAAATGGGGTCGTCAGAAAAGGTACGTTTTTAAGTCGAAAAAAAGAGTGTTTTTTTTAATTAATTTAATAAGTTTTTGACATAATTAAGGTGCCATAATTAATTATTTTGTGATAAATTTTGGTTATTCTTGTAAATATTATCACTTGTAATTACTTGAAAACGTATGCGATTCAATATAATTTCGTATGTTAAAGGATCATTTTTCAAAAGTATTTAATTAACTTCAATAAAAATCTGCTTAAATTAAGTAATTAATTTATTTGGCTTTATTTTAAAACGTTTCCTTTATTCTTTGGAGAAAAATCAATTTTAATTTCTTTTCAGAGTTTCGATTGTAAAAGTAGATATTAGAAGAAATATTAATTTAAATAAAAGTTTTCTTCATTTCTAATTGAGTTTGAATCGAATTGGAATTAAATTGTGATTGATTTCTCCTGTTAATAATCGAATTTCAATCGTAACTGGCTGCTTATAGCTACACTTTGCTTCAGCATTTTGATGCTTGTCAGCAAATTTAAGTGCTTATTTTGTTTAAAAGTAGTCTTTTATCTACTTTGACCTACTTTAATTTTATTGAAAACGAAATTTCGATCTGGTCTCAAAAGTCTATTGACAAAAAAACGTTACACAGCAAGGAGGATGCGTCGAAATCGAATGAAACTTTATTAGTGAGAACGTAAAGACAACGTTCATAAGTAATTACAGTATCAGTCCGTAGATAATTTACTATCAAACAATGGCACAATTTAAAGAAACAATTGTATTGGGCATGGAAAAGCCATGGAAACGTGCAGGCTCGACACGCTACTCTGAGACAGATTTATTTGTCGATCCCTTACACTCGTAGATACCCGAATCTGGTATTCTCGCAAATGCTTGATGGGTTCCGGATGCGGGAAGACCAAGCGAGTGTGGTAACGACGGAAACATTCCTGGTTAATCCTATTTGCTCCAAGCCAAGCATTACCCTTTAGTTCCGCTATGAAGGCAAAACGCGATGGTTCATAATTTTCTGAACGTACCTTGTGCCGTTAATGTTTAACTTATCACTACCAGGGCTGACCAACTGTCGTACGAAACGCCAGCAATGGGGGAATTATGACGCTCAACATAAGCCATTATCTAACAGAACCAGAAATTGTCGCTAAATTTGTTTGTGCAACGCGATTTGTGGGCTATCTGCCGAGCAGGGATGTCTCCCGGGAGGACTTTCTAAATTGTGTTTAATCCCACTTGGCAGATCGCCCATGCGATTTGTTGCCTTACCCCATTGAGCCATTCCATTCTTTTCACTGGTGTAGATCTAAAGCGATATCACGGGGTATAAAAGAAACAGTTACTTTAAATTCGATCGAATGTAACTTAGTCCCCTAAAAAACGAATTTCGTGAATTTTTACATCCACTGTGAGTGAAAAATTCTACATTGAACCATAAATTAATTATATTTTACAGTATTAAAATTATATTTATTTTACAGTAGAGTATAGAGAAGCCCACGAATCTTCCCACTCACGTGTCATCTGCAAGATTAAAATTATATTCGTGAAACTAATTATCTGTAAAGGAGATCATGCAAATATTTAAATTCTATTATTTTTACCATTAATTATTACTTTACTTTTAACTTTCTTTTGTAATTATCTTCATACTCTCTACTATGATCTTTTGTTGCAATTTATTCCTACTTCTAAACTTTTAATTGTATTTTACTACATACAAATGCCCATTATTCTTGTCTCATGGCTCTTACTTGTCTCATATATGTGACTTCATTACAACTTAATTGTATTTTATGTTGCATTATACTGCTGAATATATCCATATTCTTTTTTTTAATTGTGTTTAATCTCACTAAATTTCGTTTACATAACCTGACAGCAGAATTTTGAAGATTCTTTCATCAAAATGAAAACCAGTAAGGATGAGGTCTGTGATGGAGATGAAAATTAGTTATGAATATTTAAAGTACTCGTTACTTGTCTTTGTATTTCTTATACGAAGACGAATAAACGACAGTATAATAGAATAAGAACTGTAGAAATGAATTTTTATTTACTACAAACTCCTAATCACTCGACCTTATCATTCTCCTTTCGAATGCCAAAAGGGGGACGTCCTCAATTTTCACTTTTAATACAGTCGACCCCCCTAAAACACTGTTGATAATTCCGTTTTATATGAATTCCATGTTGTACGAGTCACTTAGATTTTACAAATACGTATGCCGAGCTGTGAACGGCTCACATATTTGTAANTTCCAAAAAAAAAAAAAAAATTATCAGGAAGCACGTGAGCGCCATTCGATGCGCCGCTCCACGACGAAAACAAGCTTAAGCAATGGCGTCGTCGAACGGTGCACGCTCGGTAAGTAATCCTACAATTTTTTGTTTATAGCGTAGTTTATATGGATTATTCCCAAAAATTATACGTATTTTGAAAATGTTGAGTCGAATTAGTCTGGAATCGATTAATTTTATGGAAGAGACCTTTCAAACAACCGTAGTCCGTAAACTGCATACGTGCCGGGCTGTGATTGGCTGGACTCGTAGAAAATGGATTCATAAAAACTCGAACGTATCTACCGTGTTATGAGGGGGTCGACTGTAAATATAATAAAATGCATGAACTGTATAAAATTTAACGCGCTATTGTTTATTGTGACATTGTCACAATGATCTTGATTTTAGTAGTGGGTTGCCCTGTACATCATACTTTTTCTCTTATTGACTTTCGGTTTGGACCGAAAGTTAGTCTATAGCTAATCGGCCTTCTGCTTCTAAGCTTTCCATATCAGGTCTCGATTTTAATCTATAACTCCTTTATAAAGATTAAGGAGAAGCAGGCAGACAAACAGACAAACGCGAGAGGGAATTTATAGGACTAAAGTTTTTGAAAATTTCAGCCCAATGAAATAAATCGGACTTCTATTCAAGCTCGATCCTTCTTGTTTGACTTTTCATAACCTTTCTTCCAGTGAGGAAGTAATTATGGACAACCCCTTGTACTGTTTCAGCAGGTATAAACCTAGCATTCTATTAAAAAAACTACAATAAATTATTGTAACAATTGCAAGCCATTGGGGATTGTCAAAAATATTATTCAAAAATTATGTGCATACACAAGTTTTCAATAGAATTTATAAAGTTTAACAATAATGAATGTAAATTTAAAACAGAATTTATTGCAAAATTAACAGAATCTTACGACAGAGCTTATACTGGATGTATACGTTATATCATCATCATGAATTTACTGTAGAATTTATGGAAAAATGGATAGAATTTTATGATGGAATTTCCGCTATATACAAAATTTTGAAACAGATGTACACAATTACATACAATATTTTACACTGCTATACATTGTTTACATCCTGAAAGTATGTAGAATTTAATAAGCAAGAAAGATCATAAAAAAATTAAGTTGGAAATTCTGTAAATTATTAATGAAAATCAATAAAAATTTATGGATTAATCATATGTTTTCTAGTCAAAAACATCAGCATTTTACATAAATTTATTGACATTGATTAATGAAAAAGAAATTTTTGAAAATAATTTAAAATTTAGTTTGAAGAAAAGAACAATTTTCTACTTTATTATGAAATGTCTAAAGATAGATGATAATGGATGAACTTCAATAACTATCGGAATATATATTTAGTAATGTACTCGCTTCTAGCGAAAGAGCGATTAAGAAAATTATCCTGATAATATTTATTCTAAGTTTACAATTACGATATAAATAAAAAGGGACATTTAATGAAGAAAAATACGAGAAATGTAATTATTTTTACGATGACGTTTATTTAATAGGACAAAAAATAACAATAATGACTAAAAAAAAGGTATATTTTACTTTAAAAAATTATTCCTTTTTTCTTATTGTTACATTGTTTTTTTAAACTGTTTATTCTTTTTATTTCACAATTGTTCATCTTGTCTTTAATATAGAACAATCGTTAAATTTCTTCTTATTTTGCAACAATTATTACAAAAATTAGTTTTTTAAAACATTTAATTCAAAATAAAAAGAAAATAGGTATTTCTTAATGACAATTGTTGCAAGATAAGGAGAAAGTGGGCAATTTTTATGGCATCTATTGCAAAATAACTGTTTACTTTTTCCTTTTTTGAAACATCTATTTTAGAATAAGAAGTAAATGAGCAATTTTCTTACCTATTAAACATTAGATAATTAAAATTAATTAATAGGCCTACAGTTTAGTTTTTTTAAATGATTATTTTATAAATTTACAAAGAATTTAAGCGTAAATTTCAATATTTATAATACTAATTACGTATTTAAGAATGCTTAACGATATTTAAAAGTAGATCAGTTAAAGCTTTCATCTACGAAATAATGGATTTTCAGTTTTCATATCGGTTCCTGTACTTTCAGGAAGTTTGACAGATAAAAGAAAATGGAAATGAAAGTAGAAATCTGCTGAAAAATTCATATTTTTATATTTTTTTTTTTTCCGAAATTAAAAGCACAGAATGCATATTCCTTCCCCTAAGGGAAGAGAATGAATAGCGAATGTCATATATGGATGCTTGAAAAATCTATATCGGCTGCAAGTTTAAGTAATAATAAACCCATAAATATCGTTTAAACTTGTAAAATTTTAATTATTTATTTATTTTTGATGTTATTTATAGCAATCGAAACGAATTTATGGCTATAAATCGTTGTGTAAATCAACTTATTCCTTCAGGAAAAAATCGATCTCCGGGTTTCACAATGGGAAAAATTGTCCGGGTAATTTGTACTTTCGAAAGTAGTTAGGATTCTGACAAATTGCACAGTGTGGTTAATAGTAAACTTTTTCTATCACAAAAGACATAAAGACTTGTTTGTTTCCTTAGAGGTTTTCTTATTTTCTTTATATTCTTTATTGGTCACGTTATGTTGCGTGTGATTATCTTCATCAATTACGATCTGACAAAACTATTTTTTGATGAAAATACTGAAAAAAAGACTGTTTTCTTTTACGTGCTTTGTTTTCTAAGATAGATAAAATCTAGAAAATGAGAAATGTCAAAAATGTCGACGAATTCTTTCACCCAATTTGCATTTTTATCATTTAAGAAAAGTAAATGCCATACATTTTCCTCTTCGTCTCAAATTCTAAAGGGTTTAACTAAATCGTTTTATTGAAATTGATAGTTTCTTGCGGCTTAAGTCGAAAGGAAAAGCCTAAGCAACACAATTACTGGAGTTTTAAAGCGTCAGAGATTAAAAATACTTGCAAATTTTTACAGATATTTATCATAAATATCGTAAAGATTGATACAGATTTCGCTTGGAAATCCTTCAAGATATATTTTTAAATATATTAAAAGAATATCCTGTCAACGTCGTCTGAAAGGATTTCAGTTTTATTCTTGATCAAGACACTAAAACCGAAACGAAAGAATATGTGAAATGTTGAAAGTCACGAATAAAAAAAATACTTTAGTAGCAATTTTACACAAATTTTTATAGTAAATAAAGCACTAAAAGATGTAGATTTTAATTAACTTTGCTATAAAACTTTACACTTTAAGTGTTATTACATAGATTCATTTTAATGTGGTTATTATAACATAAATAGCTCGTAAAAATACTTTAAATGTTATTTAATTGTGCTGTAATTATGTAGTAACAAACATTAAATTTTGTTTTTACTTAAAGTTTTTAAACAATTAATCAAAGTTTTTATTCTAAAACTTTGATTAATTGCAGAAACATAAGTAAACTTGTTTTTTTTTAATATATATAAGGGGATATAAAGGCATAAAGTAAGTTAAACTAGGCTCAAATATTTTAAATAATAACAGAAACAAATAAGAAATTCAAGCAGCTATAAAAGTAGATTTGACAATTTAAAAAATAGACAGAAATATACGCAGAGAAGTGTAAAGAAATAACAGAAAGTGCGAAGAGACGTCAGAAATGCACGCAGGAAAGGGTGAAAAATGGCAAAAACGGAGGAAAAAGATACGAAAGAATAACGCGAATTGATATAAAAATTTCCATAAGAACAGGATTACACAAAGAATTTGAAAGAATAGCAGAAAATCGTTGCAAAATCTTTCCTACAGGAACATAAAGAGCTTAAAATTTTTCAAATAATTTAAAAAAGTGATACTAATAATTCAAAATAAAGACAAAAATGGTCTAAAGAAACGCTTAATTACACCATAGAAATATAAAAAAATTTAAATAAACATAAAAAATTTTAAAATTTCCAAAGAAAAGAAAAAATTTCGAGGAAATAATGGAAGAAATGAAAAAAATAAAAATAAAAATAAATGCAAATTTTTCAACTAAGAACAGAAACGGAAGAAAATGGACCCATCAAATAATTGTAAAATTATACAAAAAATTTTAAATTAAATATACAAAAAAGTTATTTAAATAGAAGATATAACGTGCCTTTAACTATATAAATATAAATTTCAATATATTTATCTGGAAATTTTTATATATTTGCATCTTTTAGTTATATTTACATAAACATATCATTTTGAATGCTTCGGTACGACGATCGTTTCTCCAAGGATTGAATAATAAATTAAGTTTCAGTTGGAAATAAAAATAAAATATAGGAAATTTCTGCTATGAAACATGCTTTCAGTCAAATATATAGCGGCAATTATAATTGCTAACTCTTACATTTACCCGAATAACGTTTATTCATATCTTCTGCTCTGAACTTCTCCGTTTCTTTTTCCTTTTTCATAATTAAATTTCGACACTTCACCAATTTGCATATAAGAAAATAAAACCTAAGTGCTTCTTTATGTAAGACAAGTGTTAAAAATAAAATTTGAATAATAAAACATGTAAACAAAGCCATTAAAATTTTTAATTAATGCGTGTTTCGGTGTTAAGTGATGAATACTTTCAACGAAATCGGATTTAGACCGAGTTTTCTAAAGGCCCTTTACATTCACCAAACAATAACAACTCTAAAAGGGTAGGCCCTGAGCCTCGGGTTTACAAACTAGTAGCAGCGAGACACCAAGCTATATTGTAACTGAATGAAATCCTAATCTGTATCCTTACAAAACGAGATAGCAATATTTTCTAGAGTGTGATCTTAAGCTGTACAAGTCGACCCCCCTATAACACTGTTGATTTTTCCGTTTTATATGAATTCCATGCTGTACGAGTCACTTAGATTTTACAAATACGTGTGCTGGCTGTGAACGGCTCACGTATTTGTAAAATCTAAGTGACTCGTACAGCATGGAATTCATATAAAACGGAAAAATCAACAGTGTTATAGGGGGGTCGACTGGTATCCTGTAAAGGCCTTAAGTTATGTCCTCTAGAACTGAGGTTCTAAGCTGTATTAGGGCATAGTTTAACTACAGTAGGAAAAGTTTTAGCAAGTTTTGGGAGTTTAAGGGATAATTAAACTAAGAAATGGTAAGTTTATACAGCAGTAGAACTTTCTATGAAGGATTTAAACGTATTTTAATTTATTAAAATATAGTTACGCAGTTTAAATTTATCGAAATTTTATAAATTTTTTAGAAAAATTAGTTGAAAATTCCGTGCAATATAAATTTTGTTATTATCTTCTTGTATAAAAACGTCACTTAGGAATAGAAAGTAAGTCAAAATAAGATCGAATCTTTTCAACTCAGCTTTAAATATTTAATAAGTAAACATGGTTTTTTATATATTGAAACTACATAAAAAATGCAATTTATAAAATTGCTTTACAGTTATAAATATTTAAAAGGATTTGATATAAGATAGAAAATTTTATAAATATATAAAATGTTTGAAAGTTTTTTCTTTTTTTTTTGTAAAAATTGCATTGAATGAAATGACAAAAATTCCACGAGAAGAAGACGAATCTTTGATTGAAGTTATAATAAAAATAACTTTTGTAATAGTAAAAAATCAGTATAGAATCTACCAGCCTGGTACCTTAAAAACTGCCAGCTTCTAAGCTGATTTTTACTATAAAAANATTACAGTAGAGCGTCGTTTATCCGAAAGTCGGTTATCCGAAACGTCGGTTATCCGAAATAATTCCAGTCGGCCTAAAGTATAATTTTTATTTGTTTTTATATTTTTCAATGTATTTATTTCGTTTGTAAAACATAAAGAAATCATTTTTAACGATACAATAGCCACGATTATTATTTTAAAAAGTTTACGTTAGGCTTAACATCGACGAAAATTCAACGCGAAGCGACACGCAACGGAGAAAAATTTCAACACGGGATAAATTAATATATTTTTTCGTACATAATCGGTTATCCGAAAAATAAGTTATCCGAACGACCCCAGTCCCCAATTGATTCGGATAAACGACGCTCTACTGTACTGTATTTCCATTCTTTTATGAAGAATTGAAAAGGAGTTACAAATAAATTTTATAATATAAAAACACACACAAAAAAGCAAATTATTTTAACAAACGACAGAAGACGTTTTATTCTTGTGACGTTGATTAATCAAATAATAATTCAAATACTTAAAAAGAATAAATATTATCGAATTTAATTAAAATTGAAAAAAAGTGTATAGAATAACACAATTAAATTTAATTAAATTTAATAAGAAAAGCTCGTCATAATTAACTTATTATTTTTAATATAACAAAAAACAGATATTTTCTACTTAAAATATTTTAAATTATTTATTCATTTTTAAATAAATTTTAAAAATAATTAGTAATTAAACTTGCGAAAAAATTAAGTTAAACAATACTTAAATTTTCTTAACAAAAATTTAAAGTAGCTTCAAGTCTCAAATTTAATTAATTGAATTTAATAACTAAATTCGATTAATTAAATTATGAATCTATTGTTTATTAGATTATATTTAAATTATAAATAAAAATTTAATTTTAATAAATTCATTAATAACGATAGGAAAGTATAAAAATTCAATTAAGCTTTTGTTTTAATAATTTTTAATTTATTAAATAATTTTATAGATTTTTTAAAAGAAATAATTCTTCTTTAAAGCGGTAATTGAAAGGGAGGAAAACGTATATACGATCGTTACAAGTGGGTAAATCGATCTGGTTTACTAAAAGCTTTTCACCATCACTAACAGGCTGTTCCTTAGTTAAATATCTTAGCCACAGATGACAAGATGCTCGAATAAAAATACTTTTAACTCGACCAAAATCGCACTTTTGTGGTTTATGTGTAAAGCGTACGTTCAGAAAGTTCTTTAGTCTTGTTTTTAACAATATAATTACAGTGCAGGGCGGTCCATAAATTACGTTTCCCTTCCCCTTTGTCCCATTTTATGTAAATTTATGTAATTCCCTCCCCTCTTCGTACCTTCAACAATACTCAAACTCCCTAAAAACCTCTATCACTTTATGAGTGATTGATACTATAACTAGAAATCAAACTTACAAGAAATTTGGAAATACAGTCGACCCCCTATAGCTCGGATTCCTATATCCCGGTGACAACCATTAATGGACCAGCGAGTTATATATATTTACATAATGAAACTAAGATTTAATAAATAATAATGATGTGCACTTAACAATGGGTAACAATGGGTACTGGAAGCGTGTGATCAATTGTATGAAATGTTTTTCCTGACTCAGATAATTGTAAACCAGTAAAATGTACTTAGATCAAAGAATTGAAGAATGACGTCATAGAAGCTGTCTAAATAGATTATCTACTATTGAATTATTATATGATAATATGAATGAATGTATTNCCCCTTGTATCGTACAGATGCAAAGTTTTACACGGAAAGGACTGTATAGTTGTGTAAAAAGCTAATACAGTTAATTTTATGTTTTATATAAATTATGACAGCAATATACAGTAATTTTTTATGAAATTTATTTACTTATTAATATATGAGCCTATGTACCGTACTGTACATCTTATTTGCTATAATCTAAAGAATACCACGTAGTAGACGGGTTCCAGAAAAACCTTGCAGGCCTTTGTGACTGGTGATGAATGGGAAACGACGTTGGACGTCCTTAAGGTAGAGACCTTAAGCTATCACTTTAAGGACGTACAGAGCATTTTTATAGTAAAAATCAGCTTAGAAGCTGGCAGTTTTTAAGGTACCAGGCTGGTAGATTCTATACTGATTTTTTACTATTACAAAAGTTATTTTTATTATAACTTCAATCAAAGATTCGTCTTCTTCTCGTGGAATTTTTGTCATTTCATTCAATGCAATTTTTACAAAAAAAAAAGAAAAAACTTTCAAACATTTTATATATTTATAAAATTTTCTATCTTATATCAAATCCTTTTAAATATTTATAACTGTAAAGCAATTTTATAAATTGCATTTTTTATGTAGTTTCAATATATAAAAAACCATGTTTACTTATTAAATATTTAAAGCTGAGTTGAAAAGATTCGATCTTATTTTGACTTACTTTCTATTCCTAAGTGACGTTTTTATACAAGAAGATAATAACAAAATTTATATTGCACGGAATTTTCAACTAATTTTTCTAAAAAATTTATAAAATTTCGATAAATTTAAACTGCGTAACTATATTTTAATAAATTAAAATACGTTTAAATCCTTCATAGAAAGTTCTACTGCTGTATAAACTTACCATTTCTTAGTTTAATTATCCCTTAAACTCCCAAAACTTGCTAAAACTTTTCCTACTGTAGTTAAACTATGCCCTAATACAGCTTAGAACCTCAGTTCTAGAGGACATAACTTAAGGCCTTTACAGGATACCAGTCGACCCCCCTATAACACTGTTGATTTTTCCGTTTTATATGAATTCCATGCTGTACGAGTCACTTAGATTTTACAAATACGTGTGCTGGCTGTGAACGGCTCACGTATTTGTAAAATCTAAGTGACTCGTACAGCATGGAATTCATATAAAACGGAAAAATCAACAGTGTTATAGGGGGGTCGACTGGTATCCTGTAAAGGCCTTAAGTTATGTCCTCTAGAACTGAGGTTCTAAGCTGTATTAGGGCATAGTTTAACTACAGTAGGAAAAGTTTTAGCAAGTTTTGGGAGTTTAAGGGATAATTAAACTAAGAAATGGTAAGTTTATACAGCAGTAGAACTTTCTATGAAGGATTTAAACGTATTTTAATTTATTAAAATATAGTTACGCAGTTTAAATTTATCGAAATTTTATAAATTTTTTAGAAAAATTAGTTGAAAATTCCGTGCAATATAAATTTTGTTATTATCTTCTTGTATAAAAACGTCACTTAGGAATAGAAAGTAAGTCAAAATAAGATCGAATCTTTTCAACTCAGCTTTAAATATTTAATAAGTAAACATGGTTTTTTATATATTGAAACTACATAAAAAATGCAATTTATAAAATTGCTTTACAGTTATAAATATTTAAAAGGATTTGATATAAGATAGAAAATTTTATAAATATATAAAATGTTTGAAAGTTTTTTCTTTTTTTTTTGTAAAAATTGCATTGAATGAAATGACAAAAATTCCACGAGAAGAAGACGAATCTTTGATTGAAGTTATAATAAAAATAACTTTTGTAATAGTAAAAAATCAGTATAGAATCTACCAGCCTGGTACCTTAAAAACTGCCAGCTTCTAAGCTGATTTTTACTATAAAAATGCTCTGTACGTCCTTAAAGTGGTAGCTTAAGGTCTCTACCTTAAGGACGTCCAACGTCGTTTCCCATTCATCACCAGTCACAAAGGCCTGCAAGGTTTTTCTGGAACCCGTCTACTACGTGGTATTCTTTAGATTATAGCAAATAAGATGTACAGTACGGTACATAGGCTCATATATTAATAAGTAAATAAATTTCATAAAAAATTACTGTATATTGCTGTCATAATTTATATAAAACATAAAATTAACTGTATTAGCTTTTTACACAACTATACAGTCCTTTCCGTGTAAAACTTTGCATCTGTACGATACAAGGGGTGATACGGAGTGGTTTCTCTAATTTACATGTTTAATACGAGTATTTATCCATAAGTTTTTAATATTTACACAGTTTTTGTTGAAATACATTTTCCTTTTGAAATAATTGGGCTGCAATTTTCAAAAATTGTAGACCTATAAATTTCTATTGGCACTGCCTGTCTGTCTGTCCTTCGTTTATCTCCAAAACAGAGTTAGTTAGATGAAAATACAGACAAGATATGGAAAGCTTAGAAGAAGGAGACCGATTAACTATACATCAAATTCCAGTTTGGACCGGAAGTTACGTTATTTCAATTCAAAAATTCTCTACCGAATGGAGTTAGATGATCGGCGCGACTCTACTGTTAACAGGAAAAGTATGATGTACAGGGGGGCAAGACACTAGTAAATTCGGAAGCGGCGTGTTAAAAATTGCAGCCTGGCAATGTAACGATGTCGGTAAATAACCACCCGTTTTTATTGATTTTACGTCAGTAGTACAATCACAGGGTGTTTCCAAGTAGCAATGGCATAATCGGTTTCACGTAAAGTGAGCTACGCTATTTGTGGAGAATGTAGAAATATGGTTTCCCAAACTAATAACGCTGCTTTTGCACCGAAAAATTCTATTTTATAATTTTAATTCTAGAATGGTAGAAACTATCTGGAGTGACGACAAAGAATGCCGGAAAAGTTCAATAACCACGTCGCCAGCCGTTTTAAATATCGAAAGAGCAAAGGGCATTGTTATTGAAAATCTGTCATCAGTACGTTACTACACTGTTCGTGCAAAATATATTACTACTACTCAATCGATGTGTCTTTACATAATTTCTTACAATGTTTTTATTAAAAATTGACATTTTTGCTAGGAATATTTCCTGTCACGTGTAATTTTTATAAGATAAACTTCGAGTGTGCAATGATTTTGTGAAGTATATTTCTTGTCGTGCAAAATTATTTTGAGACGTGTATTACTTGACAGGTGATATTATATTATGACACTTGTTATCATACACAATGATAGGGCAGCAATTTTATAAATAAAATATCTTAAGTATGAATTCATTAATAGTTGAGCAAGTACGAAAGAGCAAGTAATTTACTTTATTTATTAAATATAAGTCCTTCGTATTTACTGAACAATTGAATTATAAGTAAGTACGAACAAATGAGTGCTAAGCAATTCACTTAAAAATCATTTGCGTTTTTTTGTAAAGCTATTATTACTCCACTGTTATATTTACTCAACAATTGTTCGGTAAAAATGAATAGTTAATTCTGAATTAAATGAGTAAATTGGAGAATATTTAATAAATCAAATAATTAAATTATTACTGGATTGTTATTAATAATTGTTGAGTGTATATTAAAACTTGGATTAAAAAAAACTATTTATCTATTAAAAAAAATCTATCAACGAGTTGCGTAACTTTCCTGGCCCTCACCGCCTTAATATCTCTTGAATTAATGGTCCGATTTTGTTGAAAATTTCTAGAAATATCTCCCCCTAATACACAAACATTCATGCAAAATTTCAGAAAGTTTCGACAAAGGCAACCAGAGTTATTAAGCTACAAAGATGGTGAACAAAATCGTGCACCCTTCCCATACACATAGTAACGCCCATACGTATAGAAAAAACACCAACTTTGTTTTGTTTTTTAATTTCTCCAGTTTCTAGGTCCCAAATTCATAAATGTAAAAATCTTGGGAGGTCATTTTTTGGCCCGTCGTCATACTTTCCCTATGTTATATAACAGCCGGGAAAGTAAAATGTTACTGTTAACTGATTGTAATTTGATGAACAATATGAACAGTTAAGTAGTAATTTACTTGATTCGGCAAGTATCAAGTCTTCACGTTTACTTAACATGGTGAATTGAGGTGTGTGAATGACAATTATTGCGTAATAATAATATTTCGCAATGAATTGTTTATTACTGAGTTGCCATTACTTACGTAACGATTCAATTGCTCAATGATTATAAACCTCTATGAAACAATTTAATTGTTTCCGAAGAAATTTCTTTTATTCTGCAAGTATTAAATATATAAAAATGTATTTTTATTAACTATACTTCAAATTGTATAAAAACAAAATCAATATAATTTAAAATACCCGTATAATAGACCAGCGTGCAGCAATATCGATTATTTATGACATTTTTAGTAACGTTTTTCGTAAAATTTGAATGCCGTGTCTAAAAAAACAAAACAAAACAAAACAAAGCATATCAATAATAATCGAATCTTTAATAACGGAAACCTCCCAACAACAATCACCTCTAAACAACGGCCACTTTAAAGAAATTCTTTTTGTTTTTTTAGAAAAAAATGCATACATAATAACCTCCAATTCTTAGTGTTCCCGTCAGTGGTCGTTGTTTAGAGGTTTTCCTGTATTGATAATGAATATATCACGTATTAACAAGTTTCTAATTAAAAATATAATTTACTTAATGAATAAAATATGAGAATGTTGTCATTATAAAATATCATTTGTGATATTTAAATGAATATTTTAATGAAGTCAAAATTCGTTTTTCTTTTTATTGATCGTTCATAATGAGAAACCAAGCCCATAAGAAAATTAAAATTAAAATTACGCTGAAAAAAAAAAATGTTTTTCAACACGACAAATTCGTGTTTTCGTTAATTAATGTTTATCAGTTGACAGGTGAGATACAAATACGTATTCTCTATACATTTTCTGTTACTTTTACAAGGAGAAGTTACATTTATAATAAAGTAAGTGTATAAAATATGTTAAATTTAATAAAATATTAAAGTTTTTGATCTAAATAATATATATATTTACACCCCCCTACACTATAACACTGTTGATTATTCCGTTTTATATGAATTCCATGTTGTACGAGTCACTTAGATTTTACAAATACGTGTGCCGGGCTGTAAACGGCTAACGTATTTGTAAAATCTAAGTGACTCGTACAACATGGAATTCATACAAAACGGAATAATCAACAGTGTTATAGGTGGGTCGACTTGTATTAAATTTACAAAAATACTCTGCACTTTTGGATTAATTAACGTTTTATTGTGCGCGTTATACACGATCTAGAGAAGAGATTTAACGTATTTTTTAATGTAAAAGAAGTTTTTTTCCTTCCTAATCTAAGCTTTTTATATAAATACGGCCCAAAAGTCGGTTAACCGAACTCCGAGTTAGTTAACTGAGTTTTGAACCTAGTGTACTGAACATTCGTAAATATAATAAAAATTGCTTGAAATCAATAAATTTGTACGAAATTTAAAAATTAAAAGTAGAAAATATTAAAATTTATGAATTAATTAGGAATAAAGTAAGCTTACAAAGGTGTAAATTCTTTTGTTAAAAAGCAGAAAGAAAATTTACATACTTCTTAATCCTGAATGGAATGAAAATAATGAATATTAAAAAAAATATATTAAAAAATTTAAGCACACGTTTTTTAGTAAGGAAAACTACTTTAATTTTTTTTTTAATTCCACTCGAGGGTATCTTTCTCATCTTGATAGTTAATTAATTATAAAGGAAAACAGTAGAATAGATTTACTTTCATTTCTATCTTTTAAAAATTTATCCTCTTAAAATCACATATTTTACATCTAAAAACGAGATTAAAAGACATCAATTTTTAATGATTTAACAGAACTTTCTAATGTATTTTCATTTATAAATATAAATTCTGTTCAACCCCTCTCCTGTAGCTGCTGCTGTCTTTATTATTATTATTATTATTATTACTTTTAATTTTCAAAGTTTTGAGATAAAAAGGAAGGAAAATATTATAAAATTTAATTTTTGTATATATTTTTTAATTTTTATATAAATCGACAAAATAAATTTGATTGGTGTCCCCATAGAAACGCAAGATCAACAGTACCATTCGATAACAGGCAACAAACGACGCGACATTCTATGTTTAATACTTAAAATGTCAATGTTAAATTTCTTGGATTAATATTTTTAGAAAATTATATAAGTTTAACATTTAAATTTATAACTCCATTCTATATTTTTTTAAATTTTTCTTACTCGTATTTTCATTCTTTGTGACTTACAAACAGACTTACAAAATGGGGTCGTCAGAAAAGGTACGTTTTTAAGTCGAAAAAAAGAGTGTTTTTTTTAATTAATTTAATAAGTTTTTGACATAATTAAGGTGCCATAATTAATTATTTTGTGATAAATTTTGGTTATTCTTGTAAATATTATCACTTGTAATTACTTGAAAACGTATGCGATTCAATATAATTTCGTATGTTAAAGGATCATTTTTCAAAAGTATTTAATTAACTTCAATAAAAATCTGCTTAAATTAAGTAATTAATTTATTTGGCTTTATTTTAAAACGTTTCCTTTATTCTTTGGAGAAAAATCAATTTTAATTTCTTTTCAGAGTTTCGATTGTAAAAGTAGATATTAGAAGAAATATTAATTTAAATAAAAGTTTTCTTCATTTCTAATTGAGTTTGAATCGAATTGGAATTAAATTGTGATTGATTTCTCCTGTTAATAATCGAATTTCAATCGTAACTGGCTGCTTATAGCTACACTTTGCTTCAGCATTTTGATGCTTGTCAGCAAATTTAAGTGCTTATTTTGTTTAAAAGTAGTCTTTTATCTACTTTGACCTACTTTAATTTTATTGAAAACGAAATTTCGATCTGGTCTCAAAAGTCTATTGACAAAAAAACGTTACACAGCAAGGAGGATGCGTCGAAATCGAATGAAACTTTATTAGTGAGAACGTAAAGACAACGTTCATAAGTAATTACAGTATCAGTCCGTAGATAATTTACTATCAAACAATGGCACAATTTAAAGAAACAATTGTATTGGGCATGGAAAAGCCATGGAAACGTGCAGGCTCGACACGCTACTCTGAGACAGATTTATTTGTCGATCCCTTACACTCGTAGATACCCGAATCTGGTATTCTCGCAAATGCTTGATGGGTTCCGGATGCGGGAAGACCAAGCGAGTGTGGTAACGACGGAAACATTCCTGGTTAATCCTATTTGCTCCAAGCCAAGCATTACCCTTTAGTTCCGCTATGAAGGCAAAACGCGATAGTTCAGAATTTTCTAAACGTACCTTGTGCCGTTAATGTTTAACTTATCACTACCAGGGCTGACCAACTGTCGTACGAAACGCCAGCAATGGGGAAATTATGACGCTCAACACAAGCCATTATCTAACAGAACCAGAAATTGTCGCTAAATTTGTTTGTGCAACGCGATTTGTGGGCTATCTGCCGAGCAGGGATGTCTCCCGGGAGGACTTTCTAAATTGTGTTTAATCCCACTTGGCAGATCGCCCATGCGATTTGTTGCCTTACCCCATTGAGCCATTCCATTCTTTTCACTGGTGTAGATCTAAAGCGATATCACGGGGTATAAAAGAAACAGTTACTTTAAATTCGATCGAATGTAACTTAGTCCCCTAAAAAACGAATTTCGTGAATTTTTACATCCACTGTGAGTGAAAAATTCTACATTGAACCATAAATTAATTATATTTTACAGTATTAAAATTATATTTATTTTACAGTAGAGTATAGAGAAGCCCACGAATCTTCCCACTCACGTGTCATCTGCAAGATTAAAATTATATTCGTGAAACTAATTATCTGTAAAGGAGATCATGCAAATATTTAAATTCTATTATTTTTACCATTAATTATTACTTTACTTTTAACTTTCTTTTGTAATTATCTTCATACTCTCTACTATGATCTTTTGTTGCAATTTATTCCTACTTCTAAACTTTTAATTGTATTTTACTACATACAAATGCCCATTATTCTTGTCTCATGGCTCTTACTTGTCTCATATATGTGACTTCATTACAACTTAATTGTATTTTATGTTGCATTATACTGCTGAATATATCCATATTCTTTTTTTTAATTGTGTTTAATCTCACTAAATTTCGTTTACATAACCTGACAGCAGAATTTTGAAGATTCTTTCATCAAAATGAAAACCAGTAAGGATGAGGTCTGTGATGGAGATGAAAATTAGTTATGAATATTTAAAGTACTCGTTACTTGTCTTTGTATTTCTTATACGAAGACGAATAAACGACAGTATAATAGAATAAGAACTGTAGAAATGAATTTTTATTTACTACAAACTCCTAATCACTCGACCTTATCATTCTCCTTTCGAATGCCAAAAGGGGGACGTCCTCAATTTTCACTTTTAATACAGTCGACCCCCCTAAAACACTGTTGATAATTCCGTTTTATATGAATTCCATGTTGTACGAGTCACTTAGATTTTACAAATACGTGTGCCGAGCTGTGAACGGCTCACATATTTGTAAAATCTAAGTGACTCGTACAACATGGAATTCATATAAAACGGAATTATCAACAGTGTTATAGGGGGTCGACTGTATACATCCATCAGCATCTGTTAAAGCACACTTAATGCCTCCTTTCGAGAGCAATTCGCCCCCATTCATGTTTTCTTCGGATAAGCGTATCCCTTGAAGACGTGAGCAATTTCGTGGATCGTAGAATATAAAAAAGAGCAATTACTTAAATTACTTAAATTAAAATATAATTAAAATTAAGCTTCTCGTATCTGCTCTCGATTTCCCTCTGTCTAACTCTCATCTCCAGATTAAGAAAGGACGGACGGACGGACGGACGGACAGACAGTGGAAATTTGAAAATTGCGGGTCAATAAATTAGTTTTTTTTCTTCTTTTAAAGTAGATAAATATAGTCGAACCTCTAATAACGGCCACCTCCAAACGACGACCATAAAAATGCATACAAAATAAACCACCAAAAACGTTGATGGTCGTCGTTCAGAGGTTTGTCTGTATGTTAAAATTTAATTTATTTAATCTCTAAAACGTAGATTATTATCAATTTAAGTAAGAATGTATCTTGAATTTATAACGAGACTAATTTATGTTGTAAAGATATATATTTACATTCCACTAATAATGCAGAAGAAGAAGAGGAAGGAAATTTTTTTTATTTATTTTTTAAAAAGGGAAGAGGAAAGAAAGCGTTAAAAAATAATAATGCTGAATATTTATAAATCAATATATTTATTGAAGGAAGCAGAAGCTTCATTAATTCTTCTCCAATGCATATTTTTACGTTAATGACTTCATCTCGGTTTGTTTAATAGGAATTATGATAATTTGTACATCATTAACTGATACAATTTTAAACAAATCGATTTTTTATTTTGTTTTATTCTATTTTTCTCATCGTTTTTAACTTAATTCTAATGGAAATTATGAAATATTTCTGTTATCCCTTTACTTATTGTCCATTAAAAATTTACTGTTAAAATTACAATGTTTATAACGTAAACTTTAATTTAATTACATTAAATAATTAAATTTATATTGTTTAGACATAAATTACAAAGTTATTTGTATTGTTTGAACTATATACAATCGAACCTCCCAACGACGACTTCCTCTGAGCGACGGCCATTTTTTTTTTAGAAATGTTTCTTCACGAAATGCGCACGAAATAACCTCCAAATAACGGCCATCTCCGATAAATGTTCTTTATGTTTCCGTCAGTGGCCGTTGTTCGGAGGTTTGAGTTTATATCTATGTAAATAACACATGCAATTTTAAACTGTATTGTTTACTACATCTTTTATGTATTTATACTATTCTATTTGTACATATTTAAGTACTTTTTACTGTTTAAATTGCTTACGTAAAAATATTTTGCACATTAAAAATCTAATAAAAGGTTATTTTATACATTAAATTACAAAATGTTTTAATGCAATACCGTAAGGCCCTACATTGTATATTATTAAGTTGTGCTATTTGAATTATAATACAATAAAACTTGTCTAAAACGGATCCTGTACAAAACGTAAATCTGTGTAAACTTAACGGGTTGCCGTGGAAACAATCTGTCTCGTTTGTCTGTAGAATTGTTATAACCTGTATTTTACGGAAGCGGAAGGAATTTTTAATATCAATTCATAACGTAACCTGTGTAAGAAGAACGTTACAGCAGTTATTAAAACACACTTTAGTGACATTGGGTTTTCCATAGATTTTTTTTTCTATGCACCCGTTTTTAGGTGTTTTCCACACGTCTTTGAAATATTAAACGGAATTTGTCGGTAAGATTTCATTCCGTTTTAGATAGGTTTTACTGTATTTAAATCAAAAAAATAAAAAGAATTCTATTTACCCGCAGCAACCATGATAAATATTTATATATAGAAATATATAAAATATATATTATTTTTGATACAAGGAATTATCTATGATATGAGAGAGGATGCATACAAGAACTTTATTTACATTAAGTTATATGTCAGTAAAGCCATTCTGTGCAACAAAACAAACTTTAATAACGTTGGTTTCCGTACCAGCAGATTTCTGAGTGATTATATTCTCTTGGCAAATAAATATAAGCTCCTAATAACATATTAAAATTTAGTCACGTGAAGAAATAAACTGAGAATTTGAGAGAAAATAAAGAGTTTTATTGTCTTACATCGTTGTTTCTTTCTGTTAAAAAAATCATATTAATAGTGACGAGCAACTTTGTTGTATATCTTGATACAACACGTGGGTGCTGTGTCAAAGGATGCCGTCCGAGGAAATTTGGCCTCTGTTTAAGTGTTAGGCACGAGAACAAACAGGAAAATACGTAGCCAGCTCGTTAGTTAGGTGAGAAGCCACGATAACCCGTGTTCAATGGTTTTATCTACTAAACCATGGTGGGTTAGCTTAAGATCGTAAGCGTAAAGCATACAATGGTTTAAATTATACGACAATGTTTGCAACATGCAGATTGGACCAAATTTTATGATAATACAAAAATTATATTCGAAAATCTGGCATCTTTCATAATCCGGCACTATTCTGGTCCCTAAGTTATATTTTCACAAAATTTGTTGCTATCTGCACGTTGCAGACATTGTAGTGCCGGAATTGTGACAGATTATATTATGACAAATTCTTGATCAAGAACTTATACTTTTTTTAGTTTGTTAATTGTTTAATGCTCTTCAGTGCTATTTTACTGACAGGAGTGCGGGTGTTAATACAACTCAACGTAAAAATTGTCATCCCAATCACTCAGAGGTGTCCAGAGGGATCCAGGTCTAATCCTGGACTCTGGAATATCGCCTTCAACTCATTCCTGCATGTAAACGACATCCTGGCTGGTGGTTGCCGCATCTAGGGCTATGCGGACGACACTATCATTTTAGCTTCTCATAGAAACAGTGGTCGCTTACAGGACATATGTAACAATATTCTCAAAATCATTTACTAGTAGAGCATTGAGCATAGGAAACCCATTAACACGGACAAATGCGAAAGTATAATTGTTGGTAAGGAAAATCCTCTCGTCAGGAAACTGACCATGCATTTAGGAGCACACAGTATAAAGCAGACAAAGGAAATTAAATATTTAGGTGTTATTTTTGACGAGAAGCTTAACTTCACACTCCACATCAAATACATCATAGACAAAACTAAAAAGATGGCCAATGGCCTTGCTAGTATTTCCAGGAAAACTTGGGACCTAGGTCCCAGCGCTACCAAGCTCATTTACAGGGGGCCATTCAATCTGCCCTACTTCATGCCATACAGGTGTAGGGTCACGTGGCCGCCAAAGTACAATACACGTAAACTGTTATCTGTCCAGAGAATTGTCGCTCTCCGCATCTGCAAGGCGTACAGGACTGCACCCACTAGTGTTCTATTGGTAATGTCAGATTTCACCCCTATAGATTTAGAAATTAAGAAAATCATTTGGAAGGAAAACCTCGTCAACACGCCCTGGCGAGATTATAATGACTCACTTGTCAGATGTAGCCAAAATTATGAAGGAAGGTAAGATTCTCTACTCTAGTCTCGCTCTGCTTGACGACATAATATAATTCGGAATAGATAAAAGAACCTTCCTTACTTACGACTATCGTTCCTCTAGTCAGCTTGCCCCAGACGTTTATTTCGATTATCCGAAGGATCACCATGTTTAGAATTTACACTGATGGCTCCAAAATGAATGAAGAGTGAGTGCTGCGTTCGTAGTTTATTGTGATTTAGGCCAAGAGCTTACTCAAGTGTGTTTCAAATTAGGTCCACACTGTTCAATTGCTCAGGTAGAAACATTGCCTACTTATACGACCTACCTGATCCACATTAGGAGTAGACGAGACAAAAAACACTTTGTACACTATCGCATACGCTCCTATAGTAGGGTAGTTTTACATAGGATAGCCTCATTAAACGCGTGCATTTCATATATCACATTCTCGGGAACTTAAATAACAACATTAAAATAGATTTTCAATGGGCCCTGGGTCACGCGGTGATTCCCGGAAACGAGGCCGCTGACCGTCTTGCCAAATCGCCCGCTAAGTCTACAGTCACTAGCATTTTCAGTTATATTCCTACTTTTTAAACTGATATGCACGTGAAAAAGTAAATTACCATTCTATGACAAGACAACTGGGACCATACTACAGGTAGGCTCGTCTACACTTTTATCCTCAGGGTTGATACTATTGCCACTTTTCCACATTTTCCCTCTAGCTTTACCCTCATTCATCTTTTTACAGGCCACGATTGTTTCAAGAACTATCTGCATAGGTTCAACCTTAGTGACAACCCGCACTGCGAATGCGGCTGCATGAGGACCAAACGTCTAGCCACTTAATTTTCCATTGCTATAGGTACAGTACAGTACACTAACATTACGATAGGTTAATGAGAGCGACAATTTTGGAGAAATACAACTGGCCTTGCACACTATGGCAACTCATTCACACAAGTACTGTATAATGTACTGTACGCACCATCGCCTACTTTCATTCCTATCCCACAGCAAAGCCCTCGTGGTCTCTTTCCCCCATGGCAAACACAACACGTAGATTTCCTCGTTCGCATTGTATAGTTCCAGTTAAGGTTAATTGTACAGCTAGTTCTTTTGTATTTTGTCTTTTGTTTCTTTGTAGTTATCGGGTTCTACTTTGCCTATCTTCATTGCTCTTCATGTTGTCTTCAGTCTTCTTATATATAATAATAATATTAAAAAATGACGTCATGGTCTTTTGTCATTGCATGCTCCAGTCTGTCAGTTGTACTTCTTTGTTGTGCTTGTCAGTACTCTTGATTAGTAATAAGTTAACTTTTAAGTTAGCATAACTAGTTTTAAGTTAGTAATAAGTTAAATTTAAGATAGCTGTAAGTTAATTTTAAGTTAGTTAAGTTAAATTTAAGTTGTCAGTATATTCACTGTTTCTCATAGTTGTTTCAATTAGGTTATTCTGCTTCTTACAGGGCTTGCTTGCTTAGTTTCTGTATTATTTTAGTATTAGTTTGAAGCCGTTACTTTAGTTTTAAGTATTCAACTTTACACTGTCTAGTTTTTATGTTACTGTACTACTTATTGATGTATGGTACAATTCGGGTTTTCTTTTAGACCCACAGCCTTTCAGTCTAAAAACTGCACGCCAACATTAATCGTAGAGGGAGTAATAATTACCCTTACGTACACTGTTCAGAGGGATCCTTCCTTTCTCTTCTTGCTATCTCCTCACCTTCCTTCTTCCCTTTCGCTCTCCTCCCTCTCCCTCCGGCTAAACACTTTGTATGGCCGTTGTCTTTCCTTAAAATAAAAATAAAAATTGGATTTAATGCTTCATATTTTGAGCCGTTTAACATTTTTGGATTTACATTAATTACTTTAAGTAATTTTGCTAGTTCAACCCTTATTGCAATTTGTGTACAGTAACTCTTAATATTTTCGTATGGTAATTCTGTAGACTTAACGTTTGAAATAATTTTCATAATTTTTTGCTGTGCGAGCAGCAAGTAGTAATAATATTAGGCAATTACTGATCTTTATTCGTGTTCATGTGCACATAATATATTACATACAATTTTTTCTTTTGTGAATGTTTACAGTACGAGAAGACACCAAAGTCATTAATGGCTTCCCACCCTTACTTCAAATCGGAATTTTGGCAATTCAACGATGAATCGTGGAATTCGAGCACACCCAGAGTATCAGCTTGTTCTTTTCTCATGGGCATTTGTCTTATAGTAATGGGATCCACTACAGTTTACTTCTTCAGGGATCATTTGCCCGTAAGCGACGATCCTTTCCACAATCATCTAAGGATCACGGGCATAATTTTTCTTATGTTTGGCATCCTGGTCATCTTCTGTTCGGTCTTGGTCTGTATACTTACTTGTACGTGCTCTAAAACCGTTAACAATGACGAAGCGAACATCAGCGATAGCCAAATGGACGCCATTTTTACCACTAGCGGCCATCTTCAGAAGGAAATATCGAGCAGCTCTGATCCTTTATCCGAATGCATAATTAATCCCGGTTATTTACCAGACAGTCTCGATGTCTGTCCCCAACAAAATACTGTCACCGACTCCATATTTACGTATTCCGAGTCAGATTCGAGTTACAAGACAGAATATGGATTTAAGTAATGGCGAGTTACGCGGTTACTGGCTGCTAAATTCATTTAATGATAAATACGATAGTTTATCATCCCGAATCGATGAAAAATTTATTAATTTAGCACAAATTACCGTCACGTATATTCGCGTCACACAGTTAATTAACATTGTTAATATTCTAATTCACTTCGTGAAGTTGACGTTCATCATGTTGTTAATATATTGAAGGCAATTTAATTATATTTTTGCATTTTATGTAATACGAAATGAAATATTTAACTGTTAAAAACTATTTTCGATGTAATAAAATGCATTAAAATATAACATTTTGTCGTTTCTTTTGTTAGTATTGTTTAAAAAAGTAAATTTATTACAGTCGAACCTAAAATAACCTCCCAACAACGGCCATTTTCTTAAGAGAGTTTTTTTTGAAATTCGTACAAAATAACCCGCCTACAACGGACATTTTTCACGTTCTCTCAATGGCCGTTGTTCAATGATCTGACTGTATATTTAAGATAAATTTTACATTATAGAAATTAATACATAAATATATTTAACATTTTTAATTTAATTTAAATTTAATAAATAAATAATTATTTTTTTAAAAAAATAAATTTTTCTAAAATTAATAAAATGTTTTTCGAAAATTTTATTATTTTATTTATGTTATTTTTCAAGGAAGTTATTATTTTTTAAATCAATATTGTTGGATTTAAAAAAAAATAAAAAAATAATATAAACAATCTTCAGGCTGTTAGGAAAAAATAGCTGCAGAAGTGAAATTTTCTTTATAAAAACTGTACTTTTGCAGATGATCTTGTGTTTTCTGGACAAATTTATTAACAAAAAATATAAAATTAATTAATATTAAAATTATACAAAGGTGTACACTCCTGTACGTGTAGATAAATGATTTAATTCTTCATAAAAAAATCCAGCAACGAGTTGCGTAACTTTCACGCCAAAGTTGTGTGGCACCATCTGTTACGAGATTTTATAAAAAAGCTTTTTATATATTAATTATTACAAATTGACAAGAAGCTTAATTTTGAGGGTAGAGATTAGTTTTATAAAAAATTGTAAATGTTAATAACGAATAAAATTTTCATTAATTCCATCCGCACTGAACATACAAGTGATTCCTCTCTATCTCCCCATCCCCCTGACCTTTAACCACCAAAATTTAATAGCATCGAGGCTTCTAATACACAGAATTTCTGGAAAAATTTCAGAAATTTTCAACAAAACACGCAGGAGTTATTAAGCTTCAAAGGTGTAAAAAAGATCGTGTTTCCAAATACATACAAACATCCATGCATACAGACAAACCCCAGTGGGAAAGTTATTCTATGGGCAAAAAAGGGTAATTGCCTGAGGCCCTACCATCAAATCAATCTTTTACAAGAAAATATTTCTCTCCAAAAAGTTCCTTGGAAGAAAAATTTGTGAAGGTAACGCTATACCTGGGGCCTCCTAATTCAAAATTTTCTGGGCCTCATAAAGTTATAATGCACCATTGAAACCCTCACTTTTGTTTTGCATTTCTCGATATTTCAAGGTATTCTCGAGTTCGAAAATGTAAAAATCTTGGGAGGGGGAATTTTTTTCGACCGATCGCCTTACTTTCTCTCTGTTATTTATAACAGACAGGAAAGTAAAATAAGAAAATCAAAGAAACTGACTGACAATTTTCGTCATTCTCTTCGTGAAAGATGAGAACATTTGTTATTTTCTACTCCTTTCTAAGCGAGATTATTGGTTCTAGTGCTTAGAATATACAAAAAAAAAAAGATAAAAAAATTTAATTATAATCCTACCACTTGTGCCACATAAAAGATGTTTCGTGAAAGGAAATGGCAACTATTATACTCTTAATCTTAGTTCTATGCACATTTTATCTTGATTTTCCGGATGTACAACTGTAAAAAATAATGTTTTATACGTCACATTTACTTATATACAAGGTATTTTCGTAGAAAATCTTCATTGTTTACGATTTCTATGAAGAGCTTTTATCTAGAAATGCTTTTTTCTCAACGTTTATGAAGGATATAAATAGAATATTCGGTGTCAACTTTCATCGAACTCTTACATAGAACCCAGATATAATTGCTCGCGAATGCTTCTTAAATCATTGTTTAAACTTTAAAGATAGCGTCAAGGTTGAACTTATTAAGTTATATATTTTGTAATATTAAAGTATTTAAATAAGTTTCATTCAAAATCATTACTTTTTATGCAAATTACTTTCGCTTATTCCCTAGCCGATGAAGACTTTTTTCATCTACACAGTTCTTAGGCTAGGGAATAAGTGTTTACGTTATTTATAACGTCACTTTCTGAAAGTTTCGCCATTAAACGAATAAAAAGTCACGCGGAGTCTCATTTAAAGATGAAAAATAAACCAATAGAGAGTGCCAACGTGGGAGATTCACGTAATGTGGTGCTGGAATAGATCGTACGAACACGTGAATCATCATAAAAATGTGTGAATTAGATTTCATACAGCACTAGAATGAGCCATATGGGGTCGTGGTACAGAAATGAGTGAATCAGTATTTGAGATAAGAACTGAATCAAGATCATGTTTTATCTTGACGTGGGAAACCGAAAAGGATTTTCATATAAGCTAAACAAGCTGAAGCCTAGGACCTCACATTTTTACAGTATTAGAGTACAGCATTGGTATTTGTTAGAAGGGCCTGTTGTACGTTATAGATTAGGGCCATAGCAAGTTTAAATTCAACCCCGAATGAAACTATACATAAATATAGTAGAATGTGTGAGCCAAAATTAGAATACAGAGCAGACAATTTCTTTAGAAAGGGCAAATTCGTCCTTGTATAACATTAACAATTAGATTTTCACATTAAATAACATCTAAATCTAGATGTATTGCTATTTTCGTCTCCGTTATACAGAAAAAAATAGCAATTTTTCGAAAACAACTTGTACAAATATTTGTTCGTTTTCAAATGAAAACGTTATTTGTCTGCCAAGTTTGATTCATTTCTAGCAATATTATTGGAAATCCTTACTATAAATTACCTCCATTTATTAATTTTTTAAAAATATATTTACCGAAATTTAAGATAATTCCAAATGTAATCTTCATAAATTACGTTTTCTCATTCTACATTCTTACAAAACAACTTGTACAAATATTTGTTCGTTTTCAANAGGTTTTTTTTTAACTCTTTCCGCCATGTGGGCCTCTTTTTGCAAGCCCATTATGGGTTCGGCCAGGTCTGCAATGGCGCTGTCTGGTTGTGAGGGACAGGGACCGACATATCCGTACGAGCCACCCCCGGAAAAGTTCCTGGGATTTTTCGACCCGTTCGGATTCGAACCCGGGTCCCCCAGAGCAGTAGACTGCCATTTTGACCACTTGGCCATCCAGCCACATCCATGTTAGGTTAGGTTTCTAGACTTTTTCGGACAGCATCTTTAAGTAATAAAAATCTTTCCAGCATGTTTAGTAAGCTATTCCACCTGGTTCTAAAATCTAAAATTAAAGAAAGTTCTTTTTGTAAGAGTAATAGGGATTCCCCACGAAAATAAGGTTAGAATAATACATATTTGCACAATCTTAAGGCATAATGTTAGAATCTTGTAATAAATATTTGTATTTAAATATTTTACACAGTTTTAGAAGTAAAAAATTTATTTAAGGTACAAATTTTAATGTTATTTTGCAATAATATTGCATTAATGTCCTGTCATAATGTGGTGTATTCAAAATTGCTATTAATTTAAAAAATACGTGAAATATTTACGTATTATTATTATTTTTAAATATTAAAAAAGAGATATTTACTTACTCTTTAAGAAAAACGTTGATTGTAAAGATTATAAATCTTTAATTAAAAATCTCAAAAAACGGCAGAGCAAAAATATATAACTAGAGCTTTCTGTACAATTTACAGTGCCTCTCAAACCCAAGAAAGTTTAAATTAAAATTAAACAGAAAATATCTCACATAAAATTAATAATTAAGTATATTGTTCCTTACATTTATCTGTATTTTTTTTTCAATGTTCCTTTAGCCCATTTAAATATCTATAAAAACAATATTCTCTACATAAAAATTTTCAGTATGAATTTTTCATTTACCGAATTACCGGTAAATTTCAAAAATTTACCGGTAAGTTTACCGAATGTTTTTTTGTCAATTTATCGGTTAACCGGTAAATCGGTAAACCGGTATACAATCCCTAGTCACTACTACCTGGCGTGCAGTTTTTAGGCCTCGAGACCGTAGTTCCCCGAAGGGTCTAAAAGAAAACCCGAATGTAGCCAACACCAATAATTGAGTGCCGCCACGTAAAGCTAAATGTAGAAATTAGTAGCTGTTAGTAAGAAAGATTTATTACTACGGATAACTAGATAGAAAAACAGAATACGAGCGCGAACCCTAGTACTAACTTAACTGCTAAAAAGCAAACAGAGCGAAAAAAAAGACTGACGATATGGACGGATCGACGGAAGACAAACAAGCAAGACCCCAATTGTTTTCAGTAAAATACAATTAAAATTCTAAACAACGTCTATCTATTTATTCTGATTTGGGTTATATCACGTACTCGTTTATTACAGTCTCGGAATTACGGAGAAAACCTAAGTATTAATGCATACAGAAATTTTCTGTGAAATTAAACTTCTCCTACGTACTTAATTTTAATCACACAAACGTATCTACATAAGTAAAAACACATAAAATAACTAATTTGTCAATTTTTAAACGCGGGCCATTCGAAAACCTAATTTATTATACAACGTACTTTCGGCTTTCACGGACACCTCTGGCCCGAATTAGTCCGTTAAATCAAAGGTTTACTGTAGTTTTAAATAATTACTTATTTTTCATTTTGTGGTAGAAATGCGTATACGCGCGGGGTTTAGACGAGGAACGTTCCTAAACCGTTAAGACAATAAATTTACGAGGGGTGGCGGGGGAGACGAGGAGAACGAGAGAGAGGAACGAGTAAGGGGAGAAGTGAGGGAGACGACAGCGAAAGTAAGAAAGAACAAAAAGTCGTTACGAAGGCCAGAATATTATCGTTTTATCGAGACGGTTACCAACGCTGGATTATTGTCATTTCTAGTTCTCTATCTCGATCACTGTTCCTACATACATGGCGCTACATCCGACAGCAGAAAATTGTATGTAGGCAGAAATTAATTAATATATAGGAATTAAATTAATATTTGGAGACGGTATTACGACATTATCTAAGTGTCGAGTTTCGGAGAAATTGGTCAAACGGCCTATAAGTGCGTAACTTACAAACGAACAATCATCACCTATTTATATACATTTACGTAAACGAGATGCGGATACTGATTTGCATGTAGGTAATAAAACTTTTATCTATAGAGTAACGTTTGATAAGTATGTTTATCGCGTATTCTTAATTTTATTTCCCTAGCTTCCACCGAATAACAAAGGACGAAGAATGCATTTGAGCAATAAGAAAACAAAAAACAGACTGAAGAGGGGCGAAAGCCCGAAACGCGTTTCTGTAAGAAGTAAATGTAGGTGATGAAATTATTTGCCAAGTGTCTATAAATGCACCAAGTCGTGACATAGAATCAGAAGAAACAAGAAAAAGAAGACACGGTTTCGACAAATAACTAAAACAAAACAAAAAACGTTTCCGAGCAACACCTAGCATTTACAATACGGTAATGTCGAATACAACATTATTTGGCTGCGTTAAAAAACAGATTACGTATTTCGTGTAAAACTGATAAGTAAGCGTGCAATTCTAATTTATCCGAAATGAAAATATCATCCTATATTATACGCTTTAATAAAAAAAGGGCTAATTTTTTATTACATACGGTAAATATGTTTACGGAAAACGTAATTAAAACGCGAGTCATAATGGCAATAGATTAATAATAGCGATAAATCTTTGCATCTTTCGAACTTAAAATGAAAAAAGTGACGTAACTTTCCCGGCTTCACCGGGCAAGTTTGCAACGCTGGCTTTTGTCCGACTGCATTGACCAAAAATTAGGTCGGCCCCCTTTGAAAGAAAATTTTCTACCACAAAATATAAATCTATCAGACGCACGCTTTTATTTAGTTTCTTTATTTTGGCTAGTAATTATTTAAAACGAGATTGTGTGTGGCGCCATCCTTTGTGAGATTTTATTGAAAAGTAAATTATATATTATTAATTACTATAGAAAGGCCAAAGGATTAATTTTGAGGATACACAAGTGATTTTAAAAATATGTAACCAACAACCAGTAAAATTTTCATTAAGTTCGAACCTACTGGACACGTGACACGACCCTCTCGACCTTTAACCACCAAAATTCAATAGCGCGGATGTTACGCTGCCAGATTTCGTTTCTTAATCTATACCCACGCAGAAATATTAAAGGAAATAGACGCCGACCCCCCATATACACGGAATTGTTTCCATTTATTTACTTTATCGGGTCAGGTGGTCTGGAAACGTGCATCAAATTTTTCACCATTTCCGTGTTATGTACAGTACGTAAGAAGCCGGGAAAGTAGGATTACTGTCTAAAACAAATAATTTATAACGTAAAGTCGGCGCGACGAAAGATTACACTCGGTCAATACCAACTGCGCCTATTTTAGAGAGACGACGGGTGACGGGACGGGAAGTTCGGTGGTAATTTTGCTAAGATTTCGAATACGTCCAAAGCGACCTTTTGTAAAAGTTTGCTGCGGCATAGAAAGAGCAGCTTTTACGTCGACAAAGCACTCATTCGTCGCTACCCGCTATTTTTATAAGGCACACAAATATTTAAGAACAAAATATAGGCAATGCCTTTTTACTTATTTCCGTTTTTATAAAGTTCGAACCTAGTTTCTCTCCATTCTGACCCCTCGTTTTACCGATATTCGCGTCCACCCTGGGCGGGAACGATGTTAACGCAACCGTGGTTTTTCGCTACCCCGGACTCGGAGTGTATATGTCGGCGTCACGTGATTTTTTGCCTCCGCCTCTGTGAAAAATGGCGCCGGTCCGACATCAGTCTGAAAGTGCCGTTTTCGGAGTGGTCGGAAGCCAAGTAAAAGGAGTTTGGCCAACTTACCAACGAACTTACCTTTGGGCCGCGGCCGCGCATTCTTCCGTCGTCCGAAGCTAGTCGTTTCTCACCCGGGCGCCGTTTTCCGACAGTCGGTTCCATTCCGGACCGGATAGAATAAAGCGGGCCGGACCGGAAGGGCCGAGCCGGCGGCCGATTACCGTGGGGTGAGTATTCGGATACGGTTTCGGAGAAAAATGCTAAAATAAATAATTGCCGCCGGCGGATAATACGGACAAATATCTGCCGACTCTAACGTTTATTATCCGACATTTATTTTCCGGAGATAAAACGGAAGCAAAGGGCATCGAGAGGAGAGGAAAATGGACATTTTCCTCGTCCACGCGCTTTGTTTCCGTTTTACAGGCACCGGGCCGGGGCCCGACAACCTCCCGGATTAATTAAAGCGTTAGAGCGTTCGTGCGGAGGTTTTAAACCGCCCTTCCGGACCCGGCTCGGGTTTTCGGCAACCGACCACGAAAAGAGAAGAAGGGGACCGACGGCCGGTCTTAAAATGAGGCAGACACGGCGGGACGACCCGGAAAACCGAAAGCCGGTTATTATTTCCGTGCGAAGAAGACCGAAGAGATATTCGCCGTGGGAGACGATGGAAGATTTTCGTAAAATGTGACTGGGAAAGGAGACCAAACAGCCGGTCTTTGGATTTTTGGTAACGGTCTTTATTTTTTACTTTTATTTATTTATTTTCTTTGTTTTTGTAGGTTGCATCCCGAAACGGGAACCGACTTCGCCGCATCGGGAATTCATCCAAGGTATTTAAACGTGGACATTTTAAAGCCGCGACTCTCCTTTTTCCTTCACCTTTCCTCCACCTCTCGTTCCGCCGCGCCACGCGGTTTAGGTCGCGGTCGGATTTAGGCGGGACCGGTCCCATCCCTCCGCTCCTTGTCTATTTAAAGAACCGGCGGATGTTCGACGGGCGGACAAACCCGCTTTTCCGTTAAAACCCACGCTCCAGGCGCGGACCGGAAGTTTCCGAAAAGTTCAGTGGCCCGGGTGTAACGAAAATGGAGATCGGATACGGAAAGCCGGGAGCGGGCTGCCCCGATTAAATATACGCCAACTTGTGGTGAAACTGCAAGTTGGCGTATATTTTGATGGAAAAATACATACAAAAACGTTACTTCGATGGGAAAGTTTTTCCCGAAAGGAGTTAGATAGATGGACGGCACCAATCTATGGCTAAGAGGTAGGAGGTACCGGGCGAGCCACTACTAATTTCGTGCGGAGAACATATTTAAAGGAAATAAATTAAAGTTACGATTAAAAGTTGCAGCCAGGCGGGGTGAGGGCGCGACGATAAAATGGTGGCCGACGATTTACTTATTTCTTCTTTAAAGTATAACCAATAGTCGGCCGGGGGAAAGGAGGGGAAGAAAAAATACGGGCCGAAATTTTTTCCTAAAGATTAACGAAATTTGCCGGGAGATGAAAAACGTGGAAATAATCGGAGGCGAATTTACGTATTTTTAGCCAAGAAGGTGTGGGTGGAAGGACCTTGGTGGAGCGAGGAGACGTGCACCGCCACCTGCAGAAGGCGAGGATACGACTACGGAAGAGCCGACGCTCAGGAGAAGGACAGCGTATGTCTGTGCGTGAAGACGTGAGGAGGTCCGAGCCATCCGCCCAAACTCCGGCCTTTCGTGTATAATAGCCTTTTGTACCAAGATCGATAAATAAAAGCCATACCAATCCGAGTCCGACCGACCGCCACTTCCTTTACCCAAACGCGGCCGACTCACGGCTAAAGCCTGTTACTGACGTGTGGAGACGGACGACGGAAGCGGTAAGCTAAACCTCGCCGTTCCGTCTTCTTTTTGCCTGACGTGTACTCACGTGCAGAAATTACCTACCGAGGTGCGTAAACGTAAGGTCGAGACACCAATGCTCCCGATGGAGCCGCCATTTTGGATCCACAGTTCCCGGGTCACGGTATAGATTTCACTCTATATAGGTGCTGTAAACTGCACTTTCCTTCGAGTTGCAGCCACAGAATTCCTTTTATAATTTCAAACTGAGTATTTTTGTATTTAGAAGTTACTCCGAAACATAATTAAAGGCTTTAACAAATTAGGTTTCAAAGTAAAATGCTATGTCACTGGTTCGTATAATAAAGTAGGAGGATAAATTTATTTAGTTTCGAAATGCAAATTAGAGATATTTGTTAAAATAACAATATATTTAGCTTTCTATATTCACACGCACTTTTACATTACAAAAACTGCAAACAGGAGCTGAGATTAAACATTTTTATAAATTAAAATTAGATGAGAAAAGAAAAGCATTCTCACAAACTTTAAATCAAAAACATTTGCAAGAGATAAGAACTTTCTTACGTCAGTGGTTTTCGTCACGGTTCACTTTTGATAATTTAAAAATTTGGTGGCACACGCGGATACTTCGGTAGGACAACCGGTGACGTCATAATAGTGATTTTTAAACGCATTTGGTTATTTATAACACGTTTTCTAAACGTCTTAGTAATTACCGGCAGTTTCTGGTAACACCGGTTACAATTTCCAAACACACCCTAGGAAGATACAGCCGATTAAACTATTAATACTTGTCTCACGTCGCTTACGTATGGGACATTGGCAGTGACGGAGCAGTGGTTGAGAATCACTGTCTTACGCGTATAAACTAAATTTAATTATTTTTATAGCCAATTAAATAAATATATTTCACACTCGAGAACCTTAGTAGTCCGGTAACGACAACACTTTAGTAGACCGTAACCCGATCTTCCTCAACTTTTTAACCGGTGAGATTCGAAGATGGAATGCATAGAAGGCGAAAATTTAGAAATGAATTTTAAAACTTACTGTACCGTTACGAAAAAACGGGCGACACTAGCAGTTAGCCATCTTTTTCTACGCCATTATTTATAGCTTATTACTCATTGTTTGTGGTATAGATTTATTTCTACAGCCATTGTAACAGATACGGTTTAAAAGTTGTCTACACGCGCTTAACTTGTTCCGTAAATTTTAAAAATAATTTCTAAACGCGTTGTTTTATGCATTCCATCTTCGAATCTCACTGGTTAAAAACTGGGAGAAGACCGGGTTACGGTCAACTGAAGCGTTGTCGTTACCGGACTCCTAAGGTTGGAGAGTGCGAGATATCCTTTCCGGTATTTCTGTAAGAAGTTGTTTTAAAACATACATTTATAAAAATTTATTAAACGGTAGACAAAAATAGAAATATCTACTTCAACTTTTTCTTTGTTATTTTATAATAAAATGACTATTGAGCGACAATTATTCATTACAATATGCAATTTGTACTCTGGATTATTATAAAATGCGGTGGAACCTCGTTTAACCAGCGAAACAAATTGTAAAAATGACTGGCTTAACGAGCGACTAGAAGAGAGGAAGTCCCGGATTGCGCGCACGCTTCATAGGTCTACGTTTAGCACTCGTTCCGCTAGCATCTTAGTGTCATTTGCGATCACGCGTCTCTCCCAACTCGTGTTCAGAAATATTATGTATAAACATCAACAACCATAGTTGGTTATATAATAAGCACGCCAAACGATATGCCAAATTCTTGGGCTACGTACGTAAAGGCTATAATTAAATACAGTAGAGCGTCGTTTATCCGAAAGAATTCCAGTCGGCAAATTTAAATTTTCGCTAGTGCTGTGGCGCTGCAATCTTTGGCTATATCTTGGGCTACTCCAATATTTTTTGTTGATGTGNCTGTGGCGCTGCAATCTTTGGCTATATCTTGGGCTACTCCAATATTTTTTTTGTTGATGCGTGTGTTTTAGCTAACAGCACTGGCACTTTTGTATGGTGTTTTTCTGAGGACTGTGTGTCGTGCTGAATCGAACGTTTTTAATACTAAATTAACTTCTAAAGTATAATTTTTTTTGTTTTAATATTTTTCAATATATTTATTTTGTTTGTAAAAAATAAAGAAATAATTTTTAACGATACAATAGCCACGATTATTATTTTAAAAAGTTTACGTTAGGCTTAACATCGACGAAAATTCAAGGCGAAGCCACACGCAACGGAGAAAAATTTCAACATGGGATAGATTAATATATTTTTTGGTACATAATCGGTTATCCGAACAACCCAGTCCCCAATTGATTCGGATAAACGACGCTCTACTGTATTAGAAATTAATTAATTTGACTAGAGGTAGGCAATTATAATTGTAAATAAATAATTTTTAATTTAGACATTTCTAAAATTTAATACGAGATGGCAGCGTAATTAATTTCTGATATTGAATTACAGCCTTTACATGGCCCGACAATTTGCGTATCGTTTGGCGCGTTCATCACACATATTATCTGATTCTTTTTCTGGTTTTATTTGTTTCTCGCAAATCGAATTGGCATTCCGCGCTAGAAGAAAAGATGAAGATGATTGACGCTCCTTAACAATGTACATTATATAATTTTCTTTGAATAAACGTTATAAATAAAATATTTGAGTATTTTTTCGGCACGAAAAGCATTATCGTATTTTACATTAATTTCTATGGGAAAACTGTTTCGATTAACGAGTGCTTCGCATTACGAGTAAGATTCTGAACCGAATTACGCTGGTTAAGCGAGGTTCCACTGTATTACTTTAAATGGCTGAAAGTGTTAACTTTGATTACTATATTTTATTTTAAGTTTTAAAGTGTGTTTTCAGACCACAAACAACATATTATAACATTTATTCTGTTTAATAAATCATTATTGTAATGTTTCTGTTATTCTGTTTAATAAGTTGCGTAATGTTGTCGTACAACCCGTCGATCAAACAGCTTATAGACTAGTACCCATCCGAGACCACGTTTTAGTGTAATTTAAACAGGGTTAATTAAAAGCGCTTAAATGATGCGTATCGCCAGCATTTTATAATAAGTGGAAAATATTAAAGCAGTTTATATACTGGATTTTTGTTTTCATCTAACAATGCGAAATATTTAAAAGAAATCTCTATTAGTAACTAATACTGTATTTTCCAATTTGACTAAAAGTTAGTTCAGAAAATGCAACACGTTCGCACCGAACGACGGTGTATGCAGCAAATAGCATCATTTGTATCAAACTATGAATTTATAAAAGCCATAATAATTATAAAATATGCATTAAATTTCAGTCGATTGTTTCTTATTCGAGCAATCTTTACGGCCGTTCTTCTCGATAAAGGAAAACATCGACTAAAAGAACAAAATAATTTACCGTAGTCTTCTAAGCCAGTAATGGCGTATTATTATATTACAAATCTCATACGGCAGAAATATTCCCAATAATTAATAAATATTAATAATAATTTAATTAATATAAATGTTTTCGTTACTATTGAATTTTAGTAAATCTGGTTTCTCCGTAAATAATCATTAATAAACCATTACTTATATTAAGTCTCAAATCATCATTCTCCCGAATCTATCAGAGAGAAACGAAACAATCTTATACTTTTGGATGCGGAATGTTTACAATTCGGTGCCGAACATCAAACCATTTTAAAAGTATATGTAAATAACAAGAAATCCAACGAATTCGGATCGAAAGAAACGATCGGCTTGGCTCTAGCAATTCTGTACACATAATTCCAAAAGGATCCAAAATGGCGACTGCCGCCACGCATCGCGGTATCGTGTCTACACCTTACGTTTATAGACCTCGACCCTACATTCGAAACTGGCTCCATCTGCCAGCCGTAAATATAAACGAGCAACTATAGTAGGTAGGCCACGCGCTACTCGAAAACGATGCCTACCGGGATTGATTTGTATATCGATTAAACTGGATACGCTGGTAAAGTCGAACAAGTTAAACGCGTTAGCTCTGCGGCGACGACGTTTCGAACGAAACTCTAACGAAGTTCACGAAGAAAAGAGTTAGTTGGCTTCGTTAAGAAAATGGCGCCCGACGATATGCACGTTTCTAAATCTATTCGAGTGTTTAAACTGCGCAATAAAAGGTGAAACGATGGAAATAACTGTCCACCCGAAGCTATCTAAGGAAAATGCACTAGAAACATTCGTATCTTGGATTTTAGAAACGAATCGGTCGAAAAGTCTAACGAAATAAGAATAACGACGACGTCATTCTCGTTTAACTCGTTCCACTTTACCAGCGCACTCTTTCTAAGTTTGCTTACGATCTTGTCAAAAATTTTGGATGGGAAAAATATTGGAAATTGCTGGAAGTTTGGAATATCGAATACTTTGTACCCGAATTACGATTAGGCCATTCCCAATACTCTCGCACTTAGGGAACTTACGCAGTGTAGAGGGTACAGCAGTTCGAGAGGTTTTCTTTCATAAAATCAATCAACTTGACTCGAAAATTTCCAAAACACGTATAACTTTTTGACAATGATCGGTATAAAATAAGTTATAAGGGAAAAATTGTAGAAAAACTTACAGAGTGCGAACCGTTGGAAGACGCCATCGCTTAAGCTGGTTTTCTTGGCGGAGCGGCGCGGTGGAAAGCGGACGCGTATCACGTGACGAGAATCATGTCAATTCGGTCAGCATGCATTTCTGGAAAGATGCCACCCGTTGCTCTCCGGGAAACCACCGAGACGCGAGACCTGGCGGCTTCGGTCCGGAAAAAGAACTTACAATCCTTAGACGGCTGCCGTTCCTCTGGCCCGGGGTCGGCACTCGTCTTTCGCCATAAAATCCGCCGAATGCGCCAATGCAGATTTCGGAGGTCGACGGTAATGGTTGTACTGTACTCTCGGATCGAGTCCTGCACGCCAGTTACGGTAAATTTATGGCTCGATAAACAGTAGGAACCCATTCGTCGGTAACGAAACCGGCCGAAATCGCCACGTCAGCTTTGACCAGATAATGCAAACCGCCAAAATGGTTAAAAAATAAATGAACCTTTAATTAATTAAAAGACTTTCCGGCCAAACACGTACAGCACCCGGAGCCAACTTATTTTAATAGCCCGTTCGCACCGAACATTTCGATCAAGATCAATGTTTCTCAACGGGAGCGATTTCGCCCCCGTGTGGGCGTTTTTCCACGTAGAGGGGCGGTTAATAACAATTTATATTTTGGAGGGCAAAAAGAATTTTCTGGGCGATATAGTAAAACATTACATTAAGACTAATTAGATATTTTATTGGTTATATCGTACAATAATTAAACAAATAGCGTTATACTAGTCACTAGTCTATTCGATGCGGTACGAATTTGGCGTTAGCCTCGGCCCTGGGCATCGGAATTTTGAAGCCAAGGGGGCGATACTACGTAACGGTTTTATTGAAGGGGGCGACGATTCGTTAGAGGTTGAGAAACGCTGATCTAGATTGTGACCAAGGTCGGCGACTATGCCGTGGTGCGACCTCTCTCGATCGTTTCGATCTCGACCGAAACGATGTTCAATCGCGATCGATTCGACAGAGTTCTCGAAGCTAGATCCAGTCATAACAGAGATCCCACAATCCCACGAGCGCGAGAAAATACAAGATGGCTGCGGAACACGTGTCGGGCTATCGACAGAGAAATAAAAAAGACATCTGTCTATTATTATATATACGGCAAGATAAAGTATTTATTTCTAACCAAATCTTCCATTTTGTTTGTTGGTGTTTGTGACTAACCGCGTAGTTATGTCAGTTTTGTCAACGCGTGTTATAGCCGGGTTCTTCCCGAGCGAACTGCCTGCGCGAACAGCTCGACGTTAGTCTGGCGACAGTTACAATCCAGATTATAGGTAAATCGAGATCGAAGCGAGTGGCGAACGTAGTATAAGGCAAA
Source organism: Centruroides sculpturatus (assembly GCF_000671375.1). Taxonomy (NCBI): domain Eukaryota; kingdom Metazoa; phylum Arthropoda; class Arachnida; order Scorpiones; family Buthidae; genus Centruroides; species Centruroides sculpturatus. The sequence continues at coordinate 2,146 of NW_019386230.1, read as the reverse complement.
AGTAAGAACGCCCGTTATAACAAAAAAGCTCCGTTGTCTAAGACCGCCGGACGCTCGGTACACCTGGACCGGGCGACCAGTCTACAAGTGGATCCCTCCGTCCGCAGTTTTAATCCTCTTCCCGAGTCGATTTAAACCCGCTTTCGCGGCTTACTTCCTACTCCCACGGAACCCCGCAGTTAAAAAGAATGGGAAAACAAGGCGGGAAAGAAGAAGAGGCGGAGAGCGGTGCGTGGAGAAACGTGATTTAATGAAGACGAAAGAAATTTACACGGGTCACTCGGGCTTGAGACACAGACACTTGAAGTCTTCGCACTTGCCGATGGACTCCTTGGCGGCGCAGTGGTCTTCGCAGAACTTCTCGATGACCGGACAGGCGTACTCCGACTTGGACGTCAACTTGTCCCACGCACCCTTCACCGTCACTTTGGCTGCAAAAATCCGAATTCCGGGTTAGCGGCGGCGTGGTCCGAAGTCTCAACCCGGGCGTCCGACGGAGTCGTCGGCGGGTGCGAAACTCCGGAGGAAACGGTCGACGAAAATGCCGGAGGCGTGGACCGACGTGGGTCTAGGGGGCCCCCGATCTACTCCGTTGGCTCGTTCTTCCGCGCCGGCTAGTTTCGGGCCTAAGGCGAACTCCGCCTTTTTGTTCCGTCTCGTTCTTCCCGGTTCTAACGCCGAAGCATCCGACGCGGGGCCGCACCCCAGACTTTTGGGCCCGGTTACAAACAATTCTACCAGGTTTTAATTGTAATCGCCCGTTTCGGAGCCTTCCGTCCGAGTCGACGTTTACCGCGTTTGAAGACGGACCACGGAGTAAGCGGGAGGCGGCCTTCTTTTTGCCTGTTTAAAAATGCCCGACCACGGCTAATTTCTACGGAGGGCCCGAATCCAGCGGCCACCGACGAAACAATTTCCACGGAATTGCCGAAACGGGAAAAGAGCGGAAGAGACCGGACGCTAATTCTCCCCTAGCCTCCTTTTCTCCCGCTTCGGCGGAGGGGAGGCCGGAGACGGTCCGGGCGGAAGAAGCGGGCGCCAACGGAAATAAATAGCAATTTCTGTTTGTATCTTCGTCTACTCGGACCTCGTTTATTAACAGGACGGAACGGAACAACAAAGTATCTTTATTTTTATTTTGTTTTGACTTTCGACTAAAAACTCCTCTCTTTGCCATTCGGAAAATACACCGGTATAAGCTATTAAGGTCCTATTAATAAACAAGGTCGGAGTAGACGAATATGAACAGAAATTGATAAGAGTAAGAACGTAGAGATAAGAAGGAAAATAAATACCATCGGCTAGCTTTTTCTTGATTTTGCTCATTATCTCCTTGCCTCTTCCGGCCTCTGAAAAAATACCCACCCGGGTTATTGTCTTTCCGGGATAGGGCCCTTCGGGAAGAGAAGAGGAGTACTTACCTGCCAGGGTGTGGAGTAGCAACAAGGAGGCCAGAAGGGCCCAGATCCAACGACGACCGACGGAGACCATCTGCCGAGAAAAAGTGGTTAGACTCCGCTCTTTTCCGGCTCCCCCTATCCCTCCCGGCCAAGGAAGACGGAAGAGAAGGGACTCCGGCCGATTCCCAAAGCGCGGTTGCCGGAAAAAGGCGTTGGAGCGGGAACGGAGGGGAAAGGACGGAGATTCTTACCTCGAATTGTACGGAGGAACGAGTCGACGGCCCGATCCCGGCCGTCTCTTTTATTCGGCGCCGGGGAGATCACTCACCCGCTCGGAATTCGCACCACCTGCGCTCGGCCGTAAAGGCCGGTTTCTTCCCCCTCCACACTCTCGTCCCGACCGTGGCTTCGGTTAGAGCGGACAGAAAGGTGTCGGAAGTCGTCGTTTATTCGAAACTAGCGGGCCCACTCCGCGGCCGAAGCTTAATGACGCGTCGGGCGACGTTCCCATCCTGGCGGGTACCCACTCCCACACCAATTATTTTTTCAGCCACGCGTTATATTAAGCCGACGAGGATGGCACCGGGGGCGAATCTAGGTTTTCGGGGCCTAGAGCTCGTCGAAGTCCAACGGGGCCCCATTTTAAAAATCTTTAAATTGGGGTTTAAGATTCGTTTTTAATAACATCAAAATCAGAGTTGAAATATATTTATGAAACGGTGTTGAATGACAAACTTCATATCTTA